>NC_092086.1:62903759-62936865 GCF_045679555.1 Salvelinus alpinus | reverse complement strand
TCAGTGCGTGTAGCCTACATGTCTGCTCTGAATGAATCAGTGCTATGCTCGGGGACATGAAATCTGTAATCTACATCTTGAATATTCTGCCTCTAGCTGAATTACCATCTGGTCTCATGTGAGAGAGCACTAGGAAATAGTCTCCAAGAGTGCGTACTAAATGGCACCCTATTTCCTAGAGCCCTGGTCAAAAGTAGTCCCCTTAATAGGGAATATGGTGGCATTTGGGATGAAGACTTACTTCACTTACTCTTCGACTATACACTCAAGAACTGGAATCCAAATCATGTACCTAATAGTTAATACCCAAGTGGATCCAATTGCAATACTGTGGGGAATTGTGTATTACCGGTAAAATATATACAAATCTCCAGTCATGCATTCAATTGAGACTTTCTGTCATTTTCTTCCCATTAAAATGTATCTTTGGAGAATTAGTGAATGTCAGAGTACATCAGTCTTCACATCATTATTGAGTGTTGTATTAGAGTTAGGGTAATTACATAAAGAACATGTGGTTGCTTGGTCACATCGGTGAGCTCAGCAGGTACCTGATTCACTCACTGACATGTAGGTGCAATCAAGTCACGTGTGTGTGTGTGTGTGTGTGTGTGTGTGTGTGTGTGTGTGTGTGTGTGTGTGTGTGTGTGTGTGTGTGTGTGTGTGTGTGTGTGTGTGTGTGTGTGTGTGTGTGTGTGTGTGTGTGTGTGTGTGTGTGTGTGTGTGCAGGAGAAGGGATCATGACTGTTAGTCAATACCGCTTTACCTTGTGTGGGACACATCCTCCTCTATACCAGCCCCCTGATAAACACTCAAAGTGACATGGTGTTTTATGTATAGAGAGGCTCAGGAGTTGGTTGTCTGGACATGGAATGAGAAGGGAATAACCAGTGTAGTATATAGACTATTTCTTACATTTAAGTACCTGTCCACAATTAGGTTTCACAACTGATGTAAAATGAATTTGTCACAATCGTTATGAAATATCTTATATTTTTGTGATAGAGGTTTTGTCTGCACAACCCTTGTGTACTTATTTTTGTTCAAGAAAAACTCTCTGTTGAATCACAACCATTATGCCAAATGTGTTGTACGTCAGTTGTACAACTTGAGTGTATTCCACCAGCTCTTCTCTGAAAGACACTCTTTTTAATGAAAGGTTGGTTTTCCTCTCTTTTTTTCAGTTCAGGAAGTAGAACTGTCAGGTAGGGAGATGAGTGTATCCTACTTTGCTATGACATGCAAGCCACTCTGACTGACACATGGAGACTGTTCAGAAATACAAATGTGGGAATGAGCAGTTTAAGGGTTCTTTCTGGCTCTGGCTGTCAGTTTGTCTCAAATGGCACCTTATTCCCTAGTGCCCTACCTCTGACTGGGACCCACAGGGCTCTGGTCAAAAATAGTGCATTATATAGGGAATAGGGTGTCATATGGGACGCACAAAGGTTAGCAGAATCCGGGCTTAGGATGCGTCCCAAATGGCACCCTATTCCCCATAGGTCTCTGGTCAAAAGGAGTGCACTTTTAGGGAATAGGGTGTGAATTGGGACGCACATAGGTTGTTCACGCTGTGCATTCTGTGGAGGTATGCAGAGGTTAGCATCATCCAGGCTGTAGCGGTGCTGATTGACAAGGAACCAGGAAATGCTTCTGACCTCACTCACAATGGATAACCTACGACAGGGGTCGGCAACAGGTGGATATCCATTCGTGGGAATACTTGGTGAACAGATTCCCTAAATGAAAATTTTTCTGCTGAATTCCTGCTTATTTTAGCATTTTTGACGTAACCTCAAACCATCCCACGGGTGATTGTTTTTAGTCAAACAATACTAAAATAACCAGAAATTCAGCAAAGAATGTGTTCACCGGGCCTCCCAAGTGGAGCAGCGGTCTAAGGCACTGCATCGCAGTGCTAGAGGCATCACTACAGACAAGTGGAGGCTGGTAACTTGAAAAATTGAGGAGGATGGGAGACCCACGGTATAGGTGTGGGAGATGACAAAGTGTGTTTCAAAAATGGTCAAAGACTAATTATTTTAACCTAAAGCATTTAATAAAGACATTTACGAGAGGGCTACTTACACAGTGATGGAAAGGGATCACAGCAGTGATTGAATGAGGGTATGAGGCATGAGTGTTCAGAGGCTTGACCAGTGCAGGACAGGATTTGACTGTGAAGACAAAAAACAATAACACAACACACTACACAGTTAGACAAAAGAGCTAAGAATGAGTTAGTCCAAGCAAGGAGTAAAATCATTGATGTGTAATAATGTGATTTGTGTTTGTGTATGTGATTAGCTCTACATACAGTAATTAGAGAAAATTGATAGGGGTACTCACAGTGCTTGGAGGGGAAACATCCAATGTGCCAGTGGTTGAGCGGGCACATGAGACGTGGCTTCAGTTCATGTCAGGAGAAAGTTGACAATGGTAGTGGAGTGGAGTAGTCATCACCTCTTAATCAGGGAACAGGAGGGGACTCTACAAATAGCAGATACATTCCATTACAGCTGCGCCATCGTAGGTTGGCACAACGAGTTTCTCTATGAAGTTAAATTCAGACATCTGAAAATTCCTCAAGTCAAACACAGACTGCACGAACTCGCCCACTTGACACATCAAAGTAGCCCGAGAAACGTTCCTGAATAAATCTCTGATCATCCACATACCTGACGATAACTGACACCTGCAAGCAGACTGGTGACACCATAGGTCCCAGAGCGGTGGGGCAATTTTTACCCCCTGGGGCCTGGAGTTTTTCCTTATATGCTAACCTAACTAGGAAAACTCTGGACCCTATAAGGTATGACAGTGATTAATCAGTTGTAAAAAGGTTTTCTATGGGCTATGATGGTTTTTTTTTTAAACTCCTGGGAAAACTCCTGGCCCTGGGGGTGATGAAAACCCTGTCAAACTGCAGCTACCTTATATTTGTTCATATATATTTAAGGGAAAGAGAAAGGGGGATACCTAGACAGATGTACAACTGTATGCATTCAACTGAAATGTGTCTTCCGCATTTAACCCAACTGAATCAAAGAGGTGTGGGGTGCTGCCATAATCGACATCCACGACTTTAGATTAGATTAGGACAACCATAGATGACAACTGATAGACAATACAACTCACAAGGCTGAGCTTGCTTTATGCATGTTTGCATCATGCAGGCCAATGCAACTGTAGGCCTTCTACATTTTTTTACTCTGTCATCACTATGATGTTGATTGATTAATTCCAGTTAATAACTTTGGACTAAAAACGTATAGGCAGCCTAGCCAGCCCAATTTTGAATATAAACTAAATTTGATCACATTCATATTTTCTCCTGACACACAAATGGACTATAAATACATAACGTTGCCAATTAGTCTACCCTGACCAGATGGACAGGGCGCATAGGCTGTATGCATCTGCTATTATTAGTAGCCTACGGTTGATCAGACTGAAAAATAGTTGTAACACACTAGGCGTAGTGGGTGCGGAGTCAGGTGCAGGAGGCAGAAAGTTCAGAATAGCGCTTTATTACGCACAGGGAAAAGTAGTACTCTCCACGAAACTGGGCGTAATCAAACAAATGCCCAAAACAGGTAACTAAACAACACGCACTACCACACGTCAACACAGTGGGAAAAATAATCAAGCCCGATAGCCCAACTCAAAATCTAAGCTTGAACAAACAAGATAAACTGGAAACAAACAGAGAACACAGGTATAAATACACAGGGGATAATTGGGAAGATGGGCAACACCTGGAGGGGGATGGAGACGAGCACAAGGACAGGTGAAACAGATCAGGGTGTGACAAAAATAAAGTTCTAAAACCGAGAAAAACTATTTATAATTGAGAAGAGACATACACTGAGTGTGAAAACCTCCTCCGTCTCCTGTAATTAGAAAAAACACATTTGAGTTGAATAATATCAACTAAATGCTCAACTATCACTCTTCAATCTTAATCTCTATCCAGCAATGACACAAAGCAACACGTAGAACCCCCATAATGCTCTGTGGCACAACCCCAACACAACACACTAGGTCCATTCTCTGATCCTAATTCCATTATTGGATGGATAACATGTCAGATCATACTGCAAAAGCTTTGATTGTTTAGAGGACATCCTCCGGAAATGGTGATAATTACCATGTATGTCTATGGAAGGGAGTGAGGCCTACGAACCTCCTATTGTAGCCGATTTGTTATTGAAGTCAATGCAGCCAGAGGAGGACGGAAGTTAGATGTCCTCCGGCTACACCATGGTGCTACCCCAGACAGTGCTGTTCAGGCTACTGTAGGCCTTCATTGCAAAACAGTGTGTTTTAATCAATAATTTTTTTGACATGAATATATTTAGCATAGTTTTATCTAAAAAGGATAACTTTTTTTATGTTTCACTATTTTTATTTTTATGAAATTTCACTGAGGAGCCTCCACTGCTACAGACCCGGGTTCGATCCCGGGCTGTGTCGCAGCCAACCACGACCGGGAGACCCAAGAGGTGGTGCACAATTTGGCCCAGCGTCATCCGGGTTCGGGGAGGATTTGGCAGGCTGGGATGTCCTTGTCCCATCGCGCTCTAGCGACTCTTTGTGGTGGGCCAGGCGCATGCACGCTGACTTCGGTCGCCAGCTGTACAGTGTTTCCTCCGACACATTGGTGCAGCTGGCTTCGGGGTTAAGCGAGCAGCATGTCAAGAAGTAGTGTGGCTTGGAGGGTTTGTGTTTTGGAGGACACATGGCTCTCGACCTTCGCCTCTCCTGAGTTGGTACGGGAGATGCAGCGATGGGACAAGATTGTAACTACCAATTGGAAACCACGGAAATGTGGAGAAAAGGGATAAATATAATAAAAATGTGTTCACAAATTCTTTCCACGAATAAAAGAAGAGACATACACTGAGTGTGCAAAACATTAGGATATTGAGTTCCTAATATTGAGTTGCACCCCCCGTCTTTTGCCCTCAGAACAGCCTCAATTTGTAGGGGCATGGACTCTACAAGGTGTTGAAAGAGTTCTACAGGGATGCTGGCCCATGTTGACTCCAATGCTTTCCAAAATTGTGTCAAGTTGGCTGGATGTCCTTCGGGTGGTGGACCATTCTTGATACACACGGAAAATGGTTGAGAATGAAAAATCCAGCAGCATTGCAGTTCTTGACACACTCAAACCGGTACGCCTGGCACCTACTACCATACCCCATTCAAAGAGACTTAAGTCTTTTGTCTTGCCCATTGACCCTCTGAATGGCATACATACACAATCCATGTCTCAATTGTCTCAAGGATTAAAAATCCTTCTTTAACCTGTCTCCTCCCTTTCATCTACACTGATTGAAGTGGATTTAACAAGTGACATCAATAAGGGATCATCGCTTTCACCTCGATTCACCTGGTCAGTCTATGTCATGGAAAGAGCAGGTGTTCCTAATGTTTAGTACACTCAGTGAATGTGATCATGTCTCAATGTAATCAAGGTATGAAATTATATATGTATTTTTTGGCTTAGTTGTGGTCAATTTGCAGTGTACAAATTATTATAATTATGTCCCGCCCCCTCGACCATCCGTTCCGACAACAATCGGCCCGCGGCTGAATCAGGTTCCTACCCCTGACCTACAGTATAATGGCATGGAGAGAACATGTTTTTCCTCTATTATTAAGCGGTGGAGTATTTATCAATGTTTGTCATTGTTTCTGTCCGTCTCTTTCTCTCTCAGTCACTATGCTTCGCCTCTCTTTCTTTCTCCTTCCGTACCTTCTTGCTCTATTTTTCACCCTGCTAATCCCTCATCCCCCCCCTCTCCACCATGAGTTTTATTTATGTGGCTTTAATTTCAGTCTCTTGTTTTTAAACCGAGGATTAAACACAGTAATCTGTAGAGAAACACCTGAAACAAACAATGCAGAGATACTTTACCAGTATTAGACAAAACACAGCACACAGAAGCATGATTACAACCACATCCACAATAGCATCCCACATCCTTTGTCTCATATTTTTTATGTTCCTGTAGAATCTCTCCCTTTTCTCTCTCTCTCATCTCGCATCTCTTTTCTCTCTCCCCCCACACTCTCTCCTCACTTCCCAACCACAATGACAGCATCGCCTTCCCACTTTGCAGAAAAAGCATGAGCAGCGTTGTGGCACCAATAAATCTCCCTTCTCTAATTATTGACTCATCACCCGATATTTAGTCAGGGTTGACTAATGTCTATCTCAGCAGGCCACCATCCTCCCGCAGTGCACTCAGGTGTGTGTGTGTGTCTCTACGCTCACTGAGGAGTTGGAAGAAGACTATTGATCACTCTCTCCTACAGGGCCACTTCGAGTTGAGGGACAGAACTAAAATGGAGGTGTAGTTTATACCCTTCTCCACCTCCATGCTAAGTAAACTAAGGAAAAGAAAGAGATGGTTTTGTTGCCATACTAGTGATGCAGCAGCAGGCTACGCGGGATGTTTTTTTGGTTGGAGATTCTCTCAGTGCGCTACAGTATTCATATCTGTGTCTAAGTGTGTGCGTCCCAAATGACACCCTATTCCCTACATAGTACGCTTGTTTCGACCAGTTACTAAATGAGGAACATGATATCCATCCTCCCTGTAAGACATGAGGAGAAATGAGAAATCAATGGACAAGGAGAGGAGGAAGAGACGTGTCAAGGGAGAGATGCATAGAAGGAAATGACAGCTCAGCAACTCTCACCCCCGAGAGGGTAGAAGGGAGTGGAGGGATAGGTGGAGTAATAGAGGGAGGGAGGGAGGAATGGCTTTCTGGGTCATCTGATGCAGTAGCCCATCCGTGACAAGGACTTACAAGTTGTGCGTTCCGAGATGGCGTTCTGCACACCACAGTTGTACTGTGCCGTTATTTGCCTGTTTGTGACCTTCGACCTCATTAACAAGCTGTTTTCACCAACTGGACTCCCGCTGACTGGATGTTTTTTGTTTGTTGCACCATTCTCGGTAAACCCTAGACACTGTTGTGCGTGAAAATCCCAGGAGGCCAGACATTTTTGAGACTGGAACCAGTGGTGTAAAGTACTTAATTAAAAGTACTTTAAAGTACTACTTAAGTCATTATTTTGGAGATCTGTGCTTTAAATATTTATATTTTTTACAACTTTTACTTTTACTTCACTACATTACTAAAGAAAATAATGTAATTTTTACTCCATACATTTTCCCTGACAGCAGAAGTACTCTTTGCATTTTGAATGGCTAGCAGGACAGGAAAGTGCTCAAATTCATGCACTTATCAAGAGAACATCTCTGGTCATCCCTATTGCCTCTTATCTGGCGGACTCACTGAACACAAATGCTTTGTTTGTAAATCATGTCTCAGTGTTGGAGTGTGACCCTGGCTATCGTAAATAAAAAAACAAGAAAATTGTGCCGTCTGGTTTGCTAAATATAAGGAATTTGAAATGATTTATACTTTTACTTTTAATACTTACGTATATATTAGCAATTACATTTGCTTTTGATCCTTTAGTATATTTAAAACCAAATACTTTTAGACTTTTACTCAAGTAGTATTTTATATGGGTGACTTTCACTTTTACTTGAGTCATTTTCTATGAAGGTACCTTTACTTTTACTCAAGTATGACATTTGGGTACTTTTTCCACCACTGACTGGAACTGGCATGCCTGGCACCGGTGATCATACAACGCTCAAATGTCACTTAGGTCAGTCGTTTTGTTCATTCTAACATTCAATCGAACACTATCTGAATGCCTCGATGCCTGTCTGCCTGCTTTATGTAGCAAGCCACGGCCACGTGACTCACTGTCTGTATGAGTTAACAATTTTAGTGAATGGGGTGGTGTACCTAATAAACTGAGTATATATCATAAAGCCTTTAGTTGAGGGCCTAGTTATACCATTACACAGTGGTGTTAGGAAACCCCTGGTTTATAGGCCACATCTGGCCTGCAAGTCACATTATGTTGGCTTGCAAAGTGATGTAATTCCTATTGGAATCCAGCCAGTGTTAGGATATCCAACAAGTGACATTTTTTATCACCCACAACCTTCATTCAGAATGACTGCCAGGGTAGGGAAGATTGAATACTGAGACTACCAACAATCATCTAAACTGGAACAACAATCTCAGTAATGGGTGCAATAAGTCCAACTACTAACAGATTAGTTTAGTTTAAAAAAAACGTTTATCTTTGTGTAGCATAACATTAATCAGCCAATCAATGTACATGGCCGTCATTGTAAAGTAAGAATGTGTTCTTAACTGACTTGCCTAGTTAAATAAAGGTTAAATAAAAATAAAAACATGCAAAAACACATTCAATTAACAATTCTGAAAATCACCCTGCAATACCGCATGTTGGAAAATATGATATACTGTATATATGTAAAACCCTTCTTGCCTTCCAAAGAATCATCAAATAACCTTTCTTCCCAAAAACGCTACTCTGCATGTTAAAGATTCTAGGTAGAACCCTTTGCCTTACAATGAACCGTTGTCTTCCAAAAAGGGTTCTTCAGTTCAAAACGAATCTTGGTAGAGCCCTATCCCTCCGCCAAGAACCGTTTTGGAACCATTTTTTCTAAGCATGTAGGGAGGGGACAGGGCCACTCTGATGATGATGAGGTCATGGAGTAAGTCATTGTGATGTATGAAGACCTGGGTGATTTATTGAGATGTCTTGAGTCATTGTGTGTGTGTGTGTGTGTGTGTGTGTGTGTGTGTGTGTGTGTGTGTGTGTGTGTGTGTGTGTGTGTGTGTGTGTGTGTGTGTGTGTGTGTGTGTGTGTGTGTGTGTGTGTGTGTGTGTGTGTGTGTGTGTGTGTGTGTGTGTGTGTGTGTGTTCAGTGCGTGTAGCCTACATGTCTGCTCTGAATGAATCAGTGCTATGCTCGGGGACATGAAATCTGTAATCTACATCTTGAATATTCTGCCTCTAGCTGAATTACCATCTGGTCTCATGTGAGAGAGCACTAGGAAATAGTCTCCAAGAGTGCGTACTAAATGGCACCCTATTTCCTAGAGCCCTGGTCAAAAGTAGTCCCCTTAATAGGGAATATGGTGGCATTTGGGATGAAGACTTACTTCACTTACTCTTCGACTATACACTCAAGAACTGGAATCCAAATCATGTACCTAATAGTTAATACCCAAGTGGATCCAATTGCAATACTGTGGGGAATTGTGTATTACCGGTAAAATATATACAAATCTCCAGTCATGCATTCAATTGAGACTTTCTGTCATTTTCTTCCCATTAAAATGTATCTTTGGAGAATTAGTGAATGTCAGAGTACATCAGTCTTCACATCATTATTGAGTGTTGTATTAGAGTTAGGGTAATTACATAAAGAACATGTGGTTGCTTGGTCACATCGGTGAGCTCAGCAGGTACCTGATTCACTCACTGACATGTAGGTGCAATCAAGTCACGTGTGTGTGTGTGTGTGTGTGTGTGTGTGTGTGTGTGTGTGTGTGTGTGTGTGTGTGTGTGTGTGTGTGTGTGTGTGTGTGTGTGTGTGTGTGTGTGTGTGTGTGTGTGTGTGTGTGTGTGTGTGTGTGTGCAGGAGAAGGGATCATGACTGTTAGTCAATACCGCTTTACCTTGTGTGGGACACATCCTCCTCTATACCAGCCCCCTGATAAACACTCAAAGTGACATGGTGTTTTATGTATAGAGAGGCTCAGGAGTTGGTTGTCTGGACATGGAATGAGAAGGGAATAACCAGTGTAGTATATAGACTATTTCTTACATTTAAGTACCTGTCCACAATTAGGTTTCACAACTGATGTAAAATGAATTTGTCACAATCGTTATGAAATATCTTATATTTTTGTGATAGAGGTTTTGTCTGCACAACCCTTGTGTACTTATTTTTGTTCAAGAAAAACTCTCTGTTGAATCACAACCATTATGCCAAATGTGTTGTACGTCAGTTGTACAACTTGAGTGTATTCCACCAGCTCTTCTCTGAAAGACACTCTTTTTAATGAAAGGTTGGTTTTCCTCTCTTTTTTTCAGTTCAGGAAGTAGAACTGTCAGGTAGGGAGATGAGTGTATCCTACTTTGCTATGACATGCAAGCCACTCTGACTGACACATGGAGACTGTTCAGAAATACAAATGTGGGAATGAGCAGTTTAAGGGTTCTTTCTGGCTCTGGCTGTCAGTTTGTCTCAAATGGCACCTTATTCCCTAGTGCCCTACCTCTGACTGGGACCCACAGGGCTCTGGTCAAAAATAGTGCATTATATAGGGAATAGGGTGTCATATGGGACGCACAAAGGTTAGCAGAATCCGGGCTTAGGATGCGTCCCAAATGGCACCCTATTCCCCATAGGTCTCTGGTCAAAAGGAGTGCACTTTTAGGGAATAGGGTGTGAATTGGGACGCATACAGGTTGTTCACGCTGTGCATTCTGTGGAGGTATGCAGAGGTTAGCATCATCCAGGCTGTAGCGGTGCTGATTGACAAGGAACCAGGAAATGCTTCTGACCTCACTCACAATGGATAACCTACGACAGGGGTCGGCAACAGGTGGATATCCATTCGTGGGAATACTTGGTGAACAGATTCCCTAAATGAAACATTTTTCTGCTGAATTCCTGCTTATTTTAGCATTTTTGACGTAACCTCAAACCATCCCACGGGTGATTGTTTTTAGTCAAACAATACTAAAATAACCAGAAATTCAGCAAAGAATGTGTTCACCGGGCCTCCCAAGTGGAGCAGCGGTCTAAGGCACTGCATCGCAGTGCTAGAGGCATCACTACAGACAAGTGGAGGCTGGTGACTTGAAAAATTGAGGAGGATGGGAGACCCACGGTATAGGTGTGGGAGATGACAAAGTGTGTTTCAAAAATGGTCAAAGACTAATTATTTTAACCTAAAGCATTTAATAAAGACATTTACGAGAGGGCTACTTACACAGTGATGGAAAGGGATCACAGCAGTGATTGAATGAGGGTATGAGGCATGAGTGTTCAGAGGCTTGACCAGTGCAGGACAGGATTTGACTGTGAAGACAAAAAACAATAACACAACACACTACACAGTTAGACAAAAGAGCTAAGAATGAGTTAGTCCAAGCAAGGAGTAAAATCATTGATGTGTAATAATGTGATTTGTGTTTGTGTATGTGATTAGCTCTACATACAGTAATTAGAGAAAATTGATAGGGGTACTCACAGTGCTTGGAGGGGAAACATCCAATGTGCCAGTGGTTGAGCGGGCACATGAGACGTGGCTTCAGTTCATGTCAGGAGAAAGTTGACAATGGTAGTGGAGTGGAGTAGTCATCACCTCTTAATCAGGGAACAGGAGGGGACTCTACAAATAGCAGATACATTCCATTACAGCTGCGCCATCGTAGGTTGGCACAACGAGTTTCTCTATGAAGTTAAATTCAGACATCTGAAAATTCCTCAAGTCAAACACAGACTGCACGAACTCGCCCACTTGACACATCAAAGTAGCCCGAGAAACGTTCCTGAATAAATCTCTGATCATCCACATACCTGACGATAACTGACACCTGCAAGCAGACTGGTGACACCATAGGTCCCAGAGCGGTGGGGCAATTTTTACCCCCTGGGGCCTGGAGTTTTTCCTTATATGCTAACCTAACTAGGAAAACTCTGGACCCTATAAGGTATGACAGTGATTAATCAGTTGTAAAAAGGTTTTCTATGGGCTATGATGGGTTTTTTTTTAAACTCCTGGGAAAACTCCTGGCCCTGGGGGTGATGAAAACCCTGTCAAACTGCAGCTACCTTATATTTGTTCATATATATTTAAGGGAAAGAGAAAGGGGGATACCTAGACAGATGTACAACTGTATGCATTCAACTGAAATGTGTCTTCCGCATTTAACCCAACTGAATCAAAGAGGTGTGGGGTGCTGCCATAATCGACATCCACGACTTTAGATTAGATTAGGACAACCATAGATGACAACTGATAGACAATACAACTCACAAGGCTGAGCTTGCTTTATGCATGTTTGCATCATGCAGGCCAATGCAACTGTAGGCCTTCTACATTTTTTTACTCTGTCATCACTATGATGTTGATTGATTAATTCCAGTTAATAACTTTGGACTAAAAACGTATAGGCAGCCTAGCCAGCCCAATTTTGAATATAAACTAAATTTGATCACATTCATATTTTCTCCTGACACACAAATGGACTATAAATACATAACGTTGCCAATTAGTCTACCCTGACCAGATGGACAGGGCGCATAGGCTGTATGCATCTGCTATTATTAGTAGCCTACGGTTGATCAGACTGAAAAATAGTTGTAACACACTAGGCGTAGTGGGTGCGGAGTCAGGTGCAGGAGGCAGAAAGTTCAGAATAGCGCTTTATTACGCACAGGGAAAAGTAGTACTCTCCACGAAACTGGGCGTAATCAAACAAATGCCCAAAACAGGTAACTAAACAACACGCACTACCACACGTCAACACAGTGGGAAAAATAATCAAGCCCGATAGCCCAACTCAAAATCTAAGCTTGAACAAACAAGATAAACTGGAAACAAACAGAGAACACAGGTATAAATACACAGGGGATAATTGGGAAGATGGGCAACACCTGGAGGGGGATGGAGACGAGCACAAGGACAGGTGAAACAGATCAGGGTGTGACAAAAATAAAGTTCTAAAACCGAGAAAAACTATTTATAATTGAGAAGAGACATACACTGAGTGTGAAAACCTCCTCCGTCTCCTGTAATTAGAAAAAACACATTTGAGTTGAATAATATCAACTAAATGCTCAACTATCACTCTTCAATCTTAATCTCTATCCAGCAATGACACAAAGCAACACGTAGAACCCCCATAATGCTCTGTGGCACAACCCCAACACAACACACTAGGTCCATTCTCTGATCCTAATTCCATTATTGGATGGATAACATGTCAGATCATACTGCAAAAGCTTTGATTGTTTAGAGGACATCCTCCGGAAATGGTGATAATTACCATGTATGTCTATGGAAGGGAGTGAGGCCTACGAACCTCCTATTGTAGCCGATTTGTTATTGAAGTCAATGCAGCCAGAGGAGGACGGAAGTTAGATGTCCTCCGGCTACACCATGGTGCTACCCCAGACAGTGCTGTTCAGGCTACTGTAGGCCTTCATTGCAAAACAGTGTGTTTTAATCAATAATTTTTTTGACATGAATATATTTAGCATAGTTTTATCTAAAAAGGATAACTTTTTTTATGTTTCACTATTTTTATTTTTATGAAATTTCACTGAGGAGCCTCCACTGCTACAGACCCGGGTTCGATCCCGGGCTGTGTCGCAGCCAACCACGACCGGGAGACCCAAGAGGTGGTGCACAATTTGGCCCAGCGTCATCCGGGTTCGGGGAGGATTTGGCAGGCTGGGATGTCCTTGTCCCATCGCGCTCTAGCGACTCTTTGTGGTGGGCCAGGCGCATGCACGCTGACTTCGGTCGCCAGCTGTACAGTGTTTCCTCCGACACATTGGTGCAGCTGGCTTCGGGGTTAAGCGAGCAGCATGTCAAGAAGTAGTGTGGCTTGGAGGGTTTGTGTTTTGGAGGACACATGGCTCTCGACCTTCGCCTCTCCTGAGTTGGTACGGGAGATGCAGCGATGGGACAAGATTGTAACTACCAATTGGAAACCACGGAAATGTGGAGAAAAGGGATAAATATAATAAAAATGTGTTCACAAATTCTTTCCACGAATAAAAGAAGAGACATACACTGAGTGTGCAAAACATTAGGATATTGAGTTCCTAATATTGAGTTGCACCCCCCGTCTTTTGCCCTCAGAACAGCCTCAATTTGTAGGGGCATGGACTCTACAAGGTGTTGAAAGAGTTCTACAGGGATGCTGGCCCATGTTGACTCCAATGCTTTCCAAAATTGTGTCAAGTTGGCTGGATGTCCTTCGGGTGGTGGACCATTCTTGATACACACGGAAAATGGTTGAGAATGAAAAATCCAGCAGCATTGCAGTTCTTGACACACTCAAACCGGTACGCCTGGCACCTACTACCATACCCCATTCAAAGAGACTTAAGTCTTTTGTCTTGCCCATTGACCCTCTGAATGGCATACATACACAATCCATGTCTCAATTGTCTCAAGGATTAAAAATCCTTCTTTAACCTGTCTCCTCCCTTTCATCTACACTGATTGAAGTGGATTTAACAAGTGACATCAATAAGGGATCATCGCTTTCACCTCGATTCACCTGGTCAGTCTATGTCATGGAAAGAGCAGGTGTTCCTAATGTTTAGTACACTCAGTGAATGTGATCATGTCTCAATGTAATCAAGGTATGAAATTATATATGTATTTTTTGGCTTAGTTGTGGTCAATTTGCAGTGTACAAATTATTATAATTATGTCCCGCCCCCTCGACCATCCGTTCCGACAACAATCGGCCCGCGGCTGAATCAGGTTCCTACCCCTGACCTACAGTATAATGGCATGGAGAGAACATGTTTTTCCTCTATTATTAAGCGGTGGAGTATTTATCAATGTTTGTCATTGTTTCTGTCCGTCTCTTTCTCTCTCAGTCACTATGCTTCGCCTCTCTTTCTTTCTCCTTCCGTACCTTCTTGCTCTATTTTTCACCCTGCTAATCCCTCATCCCCCCCCTCTCCACCATGAGTTTTATTTATGTGGCTTTAATTTCAGTCTCTTGTTTTTAAACCGAGGATTAAACACAGTAATCTGTAGAGAAACACCTGAAACAAACAATGCAGAGATACTTTACCAGTATTAGACAAAACACAGCACACAGAAGCATGATTACAACCACATCCACAATAGCATCCCACATCCTTTGTCTCATATTTTTTATGTTCCTGTAGAATCTCTCCCTTTTCTCTCTCTCTCATCTCTCATCTCTTTTCTCTCTCCCCCCACACTCTCTCCTCACTTCCCAACCACAATGACAGCATCGCCTTCCCACTTTGCAGAAAAAGCATGAGCAGCGTTGTGGCACCAATAAATCTCCCTTCTCTAATTATTGACTCATCACCCGATATTTAGTCAGGGTTGACTAATGTCTATCTCAGCAGGCCACCATCCTCCCGCAGTGCACTCAGGTGTGTGTGTGTGTCTCTACGCTCACTGAGGAGTTGGAAGAAGACTATTGATCACTCTCTCCTACAGGGCCACTTCAAGTTGAGGGACAGAACTAAAATGGAGGTGTAGTTTATACCCTTCTCCACCTCCATGCTAAGTAAACTAAGGAAAAGAAAGAGATGGTTTTGTTGCCATACTAGTGATGCAGCAGCAGGCTACGCGGGATGTTTTTTTGGTTGGAGATTCTCTCAGTGCGCTACAGTATTCATATCTGTGTCTAAGTGTGTGCGTCCCAAATGACACCCTATTCCCTACATAGTACGCTTGTTTCGACCAGTTACTAAATGAGGAACATGATATCCATCCTCCCTGTAAGACATGAGGAGAAATGAGAAATCAATGGACAAGGAGAGGAGGAAGAGACGTGTCAAGGGAGAGATGCATAGAAGGAAATGACAGCTCAGCAACTCTCACCCCCGAGAGGGTAGAAGGGAGTGGAGGGATAGGTGGAGTAATAGAGGGAGGGAGGGAGGAATGGCTTTCTGGGTCATCTGATGCAGTAGCCCATCCGTGACAAGGACTTACAAGTTGTGCGTTCCGAGATGGCGTTCTGCACACCACAGTTGTACTGTGCCGTTATTTGCCTGTTTGTGACCTTCGACCTCATTAACAAGCTGTTTTCACCAACTGGACTCCCGCTGACTGGATGTTTTTTGTTTGTTGCACCATTCTCGGTAAACCCTAGACACTGTTGTGCGTGAAAATCCCAGGAGGCCAGACATTTTTGAGACTGGAACCAGTGGTGTAAAGTACTTAATTAAAAGTACTTTAAAGTACTACTTAAGTCATTATTTTGGAGATCTGTGCTTTAAATATTTATATTTTTTACAACTTTTACTTTTACTTCACTACATTACTAAAGAAAATAATGTAATTTTTACTCCATACATTTTCCCTGACAGCAGAAGTACTCTTTGCATTTTGAATGGCTAGCAGGACAGGAAAATGCTCAAATTCATGCACTTATCAAGAGAACATCTCTGGTCATCCCTATTGCCTCTTATCTGGCAGACTCACTGAACACAAATGCTTTGTTTGTAAATCATGTCTCAGTGTTGGAGTGTGACCCTGGCTATCGTAAATAAAAAAACAAGAAAATTGTGCCGTCTGGTTTGCTAAATATAAGGAATTTGAAATGATTTATACTTTGACTTTTAATACTTACGTATATATTAGCAATTACATTTGCTTTTGATCCTTTAGTATATTTAAAACCAAATACTTTTAGACTTTTACTCAAGTAGTATTTTATATGGGTGACTTTCACTTTTACTTGAGTCATTTTCTATGAAGGTACCTTTACTTTTACTCAAGTATGACATTTGGGTACTTTTTCCACCACTGACTGGAACTGGCATGCCTGGCACCGGTGATCATACAACGCTCAAATGTCACTTAGGTCAGTCGTTTTGTTCATTCTAACATTCAATCGAACACTATCTGAATGCCTCGATGCCTGTCTGCCTGCTTTATGTAGCAAGCCACGGCCACGTGACTCACTGTCTGTATGAGTTAACAATTTTAGTGAATGGGGTGGTGTACCTAATAAACTGAGTATATATCATAAGGCCTTTAGTTGAGGGCCTAGTTATACCATTACACAGTGGTGTTAGGAAACCCCTGGTTTATAGGCCACATCTGGCCTGCAAGTCACATTATGTTGGCTTGCAAAGTGATGTAATTCCTATTGGAATCCAGCCAGTGTTAGGATATCCAACAAGTGACATTTTTTATCACCCACAACCTTCATTCAGAATGACTGCCAGGGTAGGGAAGATTGAATACTGAGACTACCAACAATCATCTAAACTGGAACAACAATCTCAGTAATGGGTGCAATAAGTCCAACTACTAACAGATTAGTTTAGTTTAAAAAAAACGTTTATCTTTGTGTAGCATAACATTAATCAGCCAATCAATGTACATGGCCGTCATTGTAAAGTAAGAATGTGTTCTTAACTGACTTGCCTAGTTAAATAAAGGTTAAATAAAAATAAAAACATGCAAAAACACATTCAATTAACAATTCTGAAAATCACCCTGCAATACCGCATGTTGGAAAATATGATATACTGTATATATGTAAAACCCTTCTTGCCTTCCAAAGAATCATCAAATAACCTTTCTTCCCAAAAACGCTACTCTGCATGTTAAAGATTCTAGGTAGAACCCTTTGCCTTACAATGAACCGTTGTCTTCCAAAAAGGGTTCTTCAGTTCAAAACGAATCTTGGTAGAGCCCTATCCCTCCGCCAAGAACCGTTTTGGAACCATTTTTTCTAAGCATGTAGGGAGGGGACAGGGCCACTCTGATGATGATGAGGTCATGGAGTAAGTCATTGTGATGTATGAAGACCTGGGTGATTTATTGAGATGTCTTGAGTCATTGTGTGTGTGTGTGTGTGTGTGTGTGTGTGTGTGTGTGTGTGTGTGTGTGTGTGTGTGTGTGTGTGTGTGTGTGTGTGTGTGTGTGTGTGTGTGTGTGTGTGTGTGTGTGTGTGTGTGTGTGTGTGTGTGTGTGTGTGTGTGTGTGTGTTCAGTGCGTGTAGCCTACATGTCTGCTCTGAATGAATCAGTGCTATGCTCGGGGACATGAAATCTGTAATCTACATCTTGAATATTCTGCCTCTAGCTGAATTACCATCTGGTCTCATGTGAGAGAGCACTAGGAAATAGTCTCCAAGAGTGCGTACTAAATGGCACCCTATTTCCTAGAGCCCTGGTCAAAAGTAGTCCCCTTAATAGGGAATATGGTGGCATTTGGGATGAAGACTTACTTCACTTACTCTTCGACTATACACTCAAGAACTGGAATCCAAATCATGTACCTAATAGTTAATACCCAAGTGGATCCAATTGCAATACTGTGGGGAATTGTGTATTACCGGTAAAATATATACAAATCTCCAGTCATGCATTCAATTGAGACTTTCTGTCATTTTCTTCCCATTAAAATGTATCTTTGGAGAATTAGTGAATGTCAGAGTACATCAGTCTTCACATCATTATTGAGTGTTGTATTAGAGTTAGGGTAATTACATAAAGAACATGTGGTTGCTTGGTCACATCGGTGAGCTCAGCAGGTACCTGATTCACTCACTGACATGTAGGTGCAATCAAGTCACGTGTGTGTGTGTGTGTGTGTGTGTGTGTGTGTGTGTGTGTGTGTGTGTGTGTGTGTGTGTGTGTGTGTGTGTGTGTGTGTGTGTGTGTGTGTGTGTGTGTGTGTGTGTGTGTGTGTGTGTGTGTGTGTGTGCAGGAGAAGGGATCATGACTGTTAGTCAATACCGCTTTACCTTGTGTGGGACACATCCTCCTCTATACCAGCCCCCTGATAAACACTCAAAGTGACATGGTGTTTTATGTATAGAGAGGCTCAGGAGTTGGTTGTCTGGACATGGAATGAGAAGGGAATAACCAGTGTAGTATATAGACTATTTCTTACATTTAAGTACCTGTCCACAATTAGGTTTCACAACTGATGTAAAATGAATTTGTCACAATCGTTATGAAATATCTTATATTTTTGTGATAGAGGTTTTGTCTGCACAACCCTTGTGTACTTATTTTTGTTCAAGAAAAACTCTCTGTTGAATCACAACCATTATGCCAAATGTGTTGTACGTCAGTTGTACAACTTGAGTGTATTCCACCAGCTCTTCTCTGAAAGACACTCTTTTTAATGAAAGGTTGGTTTTCCTCTCTTTTTTTCAGTTCAGGAAGTAGAACTGTCAGGTAGGGAGATGAGTGTATCCTACTTTGCTATGACATGCAAGCCACTCTGACTGACACATGGAGACTGTTCAGAAATACAAATGTGGGAATGAGCAGTTTAAGGGTTCTTTCTGGCTCTGGCTGTCAGTTTGTCTCAAATGGCACCTTATTCCCTAGTGCCCTACCTCTGACTGGGACCCACAGGGCTCTGGTCAAAAATAGTGCATTATATAGGGAATAGGGTGTCATATGGGACGCACAAAGGTTAGCAGAATCCGGGCTTAGGATGCGTCCCAAATGGCACCCTATTCCCCATAGGTCTCTGGTCAAAAGGAGTGCACTTTTAGGGAATAGGGTGTGAATTGGGACGCATACAGGTTGTTCACGCTGTGCATTCTGTGGAGGTATGCAGAGGTTAGCATCATCCAGGCTGTAGCGGTGCTGATTGACAAGGAACCAGGAAATGCTTCTGACCTCACTCACAATGGATAACCTACGACAGGGGTCGGCAACAGGTGGATATCCATTCGTGGGAATACTTGGTGAACAGATTCCCTAAATGAAACATTTTTCTGCTGAATTCCTGCTTATTTTAGCATTTTTGACGTAACCTCAAACCATCCCACGGGTGATTGTTTTTAGTCAAACAATACTAAAATAACCAGAAATTCAGCAAAGAATGTGTTCACCGGGCCTCCCAAGTGGAGCAGCGGTCTAAGGCACTGCATCGCAGTGCTAGAGGCATCACTACAGACAAGTGGAGGCTGGTGACTTGAAAAATTGAGGAGGATGGGAGACCCACGGTATAGGTGTGGGAGATGACAAAGTGTGTTTCAAAAATGGTCAAAGACTAATTATTTTAACCTAAAGCATTTAATAAAGACATTTACGAGAGGGCTACTTACACAGTGATGGAAAGGGATCACAGCAGTGATTGAATGAGGGTATGAGGCATGAGTGTTCAGAGGCTTGACCAGTGCAGGACAGGATTTGACTGTGAAGACAAAAAACAATAACACAACACACTACACAGTTAGACAAAAGAGCTAAGAATGAGTTAGTCCAAGCAAGGAGTAAAATCATTGATGTGTAATAATGTGATTTGTGTTTGTGTATGTGATTAGCTCTACATACAGTAATTAGAGAAAATTGATAGGGGTACTCACAGTGCTTGGAGGGGAAACATCCAATGTGCCAGTGGTTGAGCGGGCACATGAGACGTGGCTTCAGTTCATGTCAGGAGAAAGTTGACAATGGTAGTGGAGTGGAGTAGTCATCACCTCTTAATCAGGGAACAGGAGGGGACTCTACAAATAGCAGATACATTCCATTACAGCTGCGCCATCGTAGGTTGGCACAACGAGTTTCTCTATGAAGTTAAATTCAGACATCTGAAAATTCCTCAAGTCAAACACAGACTGCACGAACTCGCCCACTTGACACATCAAAGTAGCCCGAGAAACGTTCCTGAATAAATCTCTGATCATCCACATACCTGACGATAACTGACACCTGCAAGCAGACTGGTGACACCATAGGTCCCAGAGCGGTGGGGCAATTTTTACCCCCTGGGGCCTGGAGTTTTTCCTTATATGCTAACCTAACTAGGAAAACTCTGGACCCTATAAGGTATGACAGTGATTAATCAGTTGTAAAAAGGTTTTCTATGGGCTATGATGGGTTTTTTTTTAAACTCCTGGGAAAACTCCTGGCCCTGGGGGTGATGAAAACCCTGTCAAACTGCAGCTACCTTATATTTGTTCATATATATTTAAGGGAAAGAGAAAGGGGGATACCTAGACAGATGTACAACTGTATGCATTCAACTGAAATGTGTCTTCCGCATTTAACCCAACTGAATCAAAGAGGTGTGGGGTGCTGCCATAATCGACATCCACGACTTTAGATTAGATTAGGACAACCATAGATGACAACTGATAGACAATACAACTCACAAGGCTGAGCTTGCTTTATGCATGTTTGCATCATGCAGGCCAATGCAACTGTAGGCCTTCTACATTTTTTTACTCTGTCATCACTATGATGTTGATTGATTAATTCCAGTTAATAACTTTGGACTAAAAACGTATAGGCAGCCTAGCCAGCCCAATTTTGAATATAAACTAAATTTGATCACATTCATATTTTCTCCTGACACACAAATGGACTATAAATACATAACGTTGCCAATTAGTCTACCCTGACCAGATGGACAGGGCGCATAGGCTGTATGCATCTGCTATTATTAGTAGCCTACGGTTGATCAGACTGAAAAATAGTTGTAACACACTAGGCGTAGTGGGTGCGGAGTCAGGTGCAGGAGGCAGAAAGTTCAGAATAGCGCTTTATTACGCACAGGGAAAAGTAGTACTCTCCACGAAACTGGGCGTAATCAAACAAATGCCCAAAACAGGTAACTAAACAACACGCACTACCACACGTCAACACAGTGGGAAAAATAATCAAGCCCGATAGCCCAACTCAAAATCTAAGCTTGAACAAACAAGATAAACTGGAAACAAACAGAGAACACAGGTATAAATACACAGGGGATAATTGGGAAGATGGGCAACACCTGGAGGGGGATGGAGACGAGCACAAGGACAGGTGAAACAGATCAGGGTGTGACAAAAATAAAGTTCTAAAACCGAGAAAAACTATTTATAATTGAGAAGAGACATACACTGAGTGTGAAAACCTCCTCCGTCTCCTGTAATTAGAAAAAACACATTTGAGTTGAATAATATCAACTAAATGCTCAACTATCACTCTTCAATCTTAATCTCTATCCAGCAATGACACAAAGCAACACGTAGAACCCCCATAATGCTCTGTGGCACAACCCCAACACAACACACTAGGTCCATTCTCTGATCCTAATTCCATTATTGGATGGATAACATGTCAGATCATACTGCAAAAGCTTTGATTGTTTAGAGGACATCCTCCGGAAATGGTGATAATTACCATGTATGTCTATGGAAGGGAGTGAGGCCTACGAACCTCCTATTGTAGCCGATTTGTTATTGAAGTCAATGCAGCCAGAGGAGGACGGAAGTTAGATGTCCTCCGGCTACACCATGGTGCTACCCCAGACAGTGCTGTTCAGGCTACTGTAGGCCTTCATTGCAAAACAGTGTGTTTTAATCAATAATTTTTTTGACATGAATATATTTAGCATAGTTTTATCTAAAAAGGATAACTTTTTTTATGTTTCACTATTTTTATTTTTATGAAATTTCACTGAGGAGCCTCCACTGCTACAGACCCGGGTTCGATCCCGGGCTGTGTCGCAGCCAACCACGACCGGGAGACCCAAGAGGTGGTGCACAATTTGGCCCAGCGTCATCCGGGTTCGGGGAGGATTTGGCAGGCTGGGATGTCCTTGTCCCATCGCGCTCTAGCGACTCTTTGTGGTGGGCCAGGCGCATGCACGCTGACTTCGGTCGCCAGCTGTACGGTGTTTCCTCCGACACATTGGTGCAGCTGGCTTCGGGGTTAAGCGAGCAGCATGTCAAGAAGTAGTGTGGCTTGGAGGGTTCGTGTTTTGGAGGACACATGGCTCTCGACCTTCGCCTCTCCTGAGTTGGTACGGGAGATGCAGCGATGGGACAAGATTGTAACTACCAATTGGAAACCACGGAAATGTGGAGAAAAGGGATAAATATAATAAAAATGTGTTCACAAATTCTTTCCACGAATAAAAGAAGAGACATACACTGAGTGTGCAAAACATTAGGATATTGAGTTCCTAATATTGAGTTGCACCCCCCGTCTTTTGCCCTCAGAACAGCCTCAATTTGTAGGGGCATGGACTCTACAAGGTGTTGAAAGAGTTCTACAGGGATGCTGGCCCATGTTGACTCCAATGCTTTCCAAAATTGTGTCAAGTTGGCTGGATGTCCTTCGGGTGGTGGACCATTCTTGATACACACGGAAAATGGTTGAGAATGAAAAATCCAGCAGCATTGCAGTTCTTGACACACTCAAACCGGTACGCCTGGCACCTACTACCATACCCCATTCAAAGAGACTTAAGTCTTTTGTCTTGCCCATTGACCCTCTGAATGGCATACATACACAATCCATGTCTCAATTGTCTCAAGGATTAAAAATCCTTCTTTAACCTGTCTCCTCCCTTTCATCTACACTGATTGAAGTGGATTTAACAAGTGACATCAATAAGGGATCATCGCTTTCACCTCGATTCACCTGGTCAGTCTATGTCATGGAAAGAGCAGGTGTTCCTAATGTTTAGTACACTCAGTGAATGTGATCATGTCTCAATGTAATCAAGGTATGAAATTATATATGTATTTTTTGGCTTAGTTGTGGTCAATTTGCAGTGTACAAATTATTATAATTATGTCCCGCCCCCTCGACCATCCGTTCCGACAACAATCGGCCCGCGGCTGAATCAGGTTCCTACCCCTGACCTACAGTATAATGGCATGGAGAGAACATGTTTTTCCTCTATTATTAAGCGGTGGAGTATTTATCAATGTTTGTCATTGTTTCTGTCCGTCTCTTTCTCTCTCAGTCACTATGCTTCGCCTCTCTTTCTTTCTCCTTCCGTACCTTCTTGCTCTATTTTTCACCCTGCTAATCCCTCATCCCCCCCCTCTCCACCATGAGTTTTATTTATGTGGCTTTAATTTCAGTCTCTTGTTTTTAAACCGAGGATTAAACACAGTAATCTGTAGAGAAACACCTGAAACAAACAATGCAGAGATACTTTACCAGTATTAGACAAAACACAGCACACAGAAGCATGATTACAACCACATCCACAATAGCATCCCACATCCTTTGTCTCATATTTTTTATGTTCCTGTAGAATCTCTCCCTTTTCTCTCTCTCTCATCTCTCATCTCTTTTCTCTCTCCCCCCACACTCTCTCCTCACTTCCCAACCACAATGACAGCATCGCCTTCCCACTTTGCAGAAAAAGCATGAGCAGCGTTGTGGCACCAATAAATCTCCCTTCTCTAATTATTGACTCATCACCCGATATTTAGTCAGGGTTGACTAATGTCTATCTCAGCAGGCCACCATCCTCCCGCAGTGCACTCAGGTGTGTGTGTGTGTCTCTACGCTCACTGAGGAGTTGGAAGAAGACTATTGATCACTCTCTCCTACAGGGCCACTTCAAGTTGAGGGACAGAACTAAAATGGAGGTGTAGTTTATACCCTTCTCCACCTCCATGCTAAGTAAACTAAGGAAAAGAAAGAGATGGTTTTGTTGCCATACTAGTGATGCAGCAGCAGGCTACGCGGGATGTTTTTTTGGTTGGAGATTCTCTCAGTGCGCTACAGTATTCATATCTGTGTCTAAGTGTGTGCGTCCCAAATGACACCCTATTCCCTACATAGTACGCTTGTTTCGACCAGTTACTAAATGAGGAACATGATATCCATCCTCCCTGTAAGACATGAGGAGAAATGAGAAATCAATGGACAAGGAGAGGAGGAAGAGACGTGTCAAGGGAGAGATGCATAGAAGGAAATGACAGCTCAGCAACTCTCACCCCCGAGAGGGTAGAAGGGAGTGGAGGGATAGGTGGAGTAATAGAGGGAGGGAGGGAGGAATGGCTTTCTGGGTCATCTGATGCAGTAGCCCATCCGTGACAAGGACTTACAAGTTGTGCGTTCCGAGATGGCGTTCTGCACACCACAGTTGTACTGTGCCGTTATTTGCCTGTTTGTGACCTTCGACCTCATTAACAAGCTGTTTTCACCAACTGGACTCCCGCTGACTGGATGTTTTTTGTTTGTTGCACCATTCTCGGTAAACCCTAGACACTGTTGTGCGTGAAAATCCCAGGAGGCCAGACATTTTTGAGACTGGAACCAGTGGTGTAAAGTACTTAATTAAAAGTACTTTAAAGTACTACTTAAGTCATTATTTTGGAGATCTGTGCTTTAAATATTTATATTTTTTACAACTTTTACTTTTACTTCACTACATTACTAAAGAAAATAATGTAATTTTTACTCCATACATTTTCCCTGACAGCAGAAGTACTCTTTGCATTTTGAATGGCTAGCAGGACAGGAAAATGCTCAAATTCATGCACTTATCAAGAGAACATCTCTGGTCATCCCTATTGCCTCTTATCTGGCAGACTCACTGAACACAAATGCTTTGTTTGTAAATCATGTCTCAGTGTTGGAGTGTGACCCTGGCTATCGTAAATAAAAAAACAAGAAAATTGTGCCGTCTGGTTTGCTAAATATAAGGAATTTGAAATGATTTATACTTTGACTTTTAATACTTACGTATATATTAGCAATTACATTTGCTTTTGATCCTTTAGTATATTTAAAACCAAATACTTTTAGACTTTTACTCAAGTAGTATTTTATATGGGTGACTTTCACTTTTACTTGAGTCATTTTCTATGAAGGTACCTTTACTTTTACTCAAGTATGACATTTGGGTACTTTTTCCACCACTGACTGGAACTGGCATGCCTGGCACCGGTGATCATACAACGCTCAAATGTCACTTAGGTCAGTCGTTTTGTTCATTCTAACATTCAATCGAACACTATCTGAATGCCTCGATGCCTGTCTGCCTGCTTTATGTAGCAAGCCACGGCCACGTGACTCACTGTCTGTATGAGTTAACAATTTTAGTGAATGGGGTGGTGTACCTAATAAACTGAGTATATATCATAAGGCCTTTAGTTGAGGGCCTAGTTATACCATTACACAGTGGTGTTAGGAAACCCCTGGTTTATAGGCCACATCTGGCCTGCAAGTCACATTATGTTGGCTTGCAAAGTGATGTAATTCCTATTGGAATCCAGCCAGTGTTAGGATATCCAACAAGTGACATTTTTTATCACCCACAACCTTCATTCAGAATGACTGCCAGGGTAGGGAAGATTGAATACTGAGACTACCAACAATCATCTAAACTGGAACAACAATCTCAGTAATGGGTGCAATAAGTCCAACTACTAACAGATTAGTTTAGTTTAAAAAAAAACGTTTATCTTTGTGTAGCATAACATTAATCAGCCAATCAATGTACATGGCCGTCATTGTAAAGTAAGAATGTGTTCTTAACTGACTTGCCTAGTTAAATAAAGGTTAAATAAAAATAAAAACATGCAAAAACACATTAAATTAACAATTCTGAAAATCACCCTGCAATACCGCATGTTGGAAAATATGATATACTGTATATATGTAGAACCCTTCTTGCCTTCCAAAGAATCATCAAATAACCTTTCTTCCCAAAAACGCTACTCTGCATGTTAAAGATTCTAGGTAGAACCCTTTGCCTTACAATGAACCGTTGTCTTCCAAAAAGGGTTCTTCAGTTCAAAACGAATCTTGGTAGAGCCCTATCCCTCCGCCAAGAACCGTTTTGGAACCATTTTTTCTAAGCATGTAGGGAGGGGACAGGGCCACTCTGATGATGATGAGGTCATGGAGTAAGTCATTGTGATGTATGAAGACCTGGGTGATTT
The DNA here is from genome assembly GCF_045679555.1 of Salvelinus alpinus. Taxonomy (NCBI): domain Eukaryota; kingdom Metazoa; phylum Chordata; class Actinopteri; order Salmoniformes; family Salmonidae; genus Salvelinus; species Salvelinus alpinus. The sequence continues at coordinate 62,910,543 of NC_092086.1, read as the reverse complement.
ATTGAGATGTCTTGAGTCATTGTGTGTGTGTGTGTGTGTGTGTGTGTGTGTGTGTGTGTGTGTGTGTGTGTGTGTGTGTGTGTGTGTGTGTGTGTGTGTGTGTGTGTGTGTGTGTGTGTGTGTGTGTGTGTGTGTGTGTGTGTGTGTGTGTGCGTGCGTGCGTGTTTTTGTATGTGATGATTTAAGTTCTTCAGCATGGCCCAGCTCTTTATCCATCAGCTCAGATACAGTATATACTGCAGTGGAGATGTCACTGAGCATGCGCCAAACAATAGCTGGACCTGGCACAATGGGCTAACAACAGTGTCCGGTTTTTCTTTATCTCTCCCTCTCTGTCCCTCTCTCTTTCGCTCACTCACTTTCACTTCCTGCATCTCACTCTACATACAGTAGCATACCTTACACTCTGTGTCTCACTGTGTGTTTGTGTCTTCATACCTCTTGTAGTACTACGCTTGACTCACACCCTCTCTGGCTCTCCCTATGCAGTGGCACACGCCACTCATCCGCCGTATTGTACAGTACTACACTACCTCACCCTCTGTGCTGTACTACACTACCTCACCCTCTGTGCTGTACTACATTACCTCACCCTCTGTGCTGTATTACACTACCTCACCCTCTGTGTTGTACTACACTACCTCACCCTTTGTGCTGTACTACACTCCCCTCACACTCTGTGCTGTATTACACTCCCCTCACCCTATATGCTGTACTACACTCCCCTCACCCTCTGTGCTATACTACACTCCCCTCACACTCTGTGCTGTACTACACTACCTCACCGTCTGTGCTGTACTACACTACCTCACCCATTACACGGTAGAACACTCCCCTCTCCCCCTGTGTGTCTGTGTCCTGTAGTGTACAGTAGTTGGTTCCTCTCTACATTTCTTCCCAAGATCCTGCCTTCTAGGGAGTTTTTCCTAGCCACTGTGCTCTTCTGCCTCTGCATTGCTTGCTCTCTTTTGGGGTTTAGGCTGGGTATCTGTTAAGCACTTTGTGACAACTGCTAATGTAAAACGGGCTTAATAAAATAAGTTTGATTCATTGATTGACTGTATCCAGGGCTTAGTTTCAGCCCCAGTCAGTCTGTAAACATGCTCACAGCTCCAGTGCAGAGCCCCAGTTTCAGGGGCCCAAGATCTGGACTGTCTAAGCCTAAACCACAGCTTTCTCACCGTAATGAGGGAACTCCACTCAATCACACAATGTTCTCGCTCTTTCCCTTTCGCTCTTTGTCTCTCTCTATCTCTATCGATCAACCTGACAGAGCAGGCTAGCAACAGCACCCAGTTTAAATCCCCACCTTTCTCATTATTATTCCTTCCTTCTCTCCCTCTTTATTTTAATTTTGATTGGTCTCTCTCTCTCTCTCTCTCTCTCTCTCTCTCTCTCTCTCTCTCTCTCTCTCTCTCTCTCTCTCTCTCTCTCTCTCTCTCTCTCTCTCTCTCTCTCTCTCTCTCTCTCTCTCTCTCTCTCTCTCTCTCTCTCTCTCTCTCTCTCTCTCTCTCTCATTAGCAGCTATTTAGCATTTCATTTGTTAAGGTAAATACAGGTGAATATATTGATAAAAGTCACCTTGTCCTAGAGAAATTTACTCGGTTTGTTTTCAAAACATCACACCAGTGTAAGCCTATATGAAACAAGCCCTTAATTGAAGTGTTTCTAAAATTCCCTATGGGAAAAATGAATGGTGGAAAAATGATTGGAACCATTTCCCTGTTTGACCGCAAGGTTTTATGGGTATTATGCTCTATAAAATAGATCTTAAAATTAAATTCTCTCTCTCTTGATTGACCCGACCCCGAAAGAGCGGTCTAGCTTCCCTCTCCCTTCCTTTCTTTCATTATTGTCCATCTGTCCATCTGTCCATCTGTCCATCTGTGCATCTCTCTCTCTCTCTCTCTCTCTCTCTCTCTCTCTCTCTCTCTCTCTCTCTCTCTCTCTCTCTCTCTCTCTCTCTCTCTCTCTCTCTCTCTCTCTCTCTCTCTCTCTCTCTCTCTCTCTCTCTCTCTCTCTCTCTCTCTCTCTCTCTCTCTCTCTCTCTATTTATTATTTAAAAAATTCTCTCTCCTCTTCTTTCTATCTCCTCCTCTTTCCCATCTCTCTCTGCCCTGTTTAACTATTTGCTCCTGCCTTGTCCCTTGTTGACTACATGCATTATCAGTGGTTGCTATGGAGCTCCAAGCAGTTTATACAGCACTGTAATGGATGTATGACTGTAAACAGAATTCAGTGGCCGTAGGCATCACTAATAACATCTCTAAAATGAGCTAGTCGGTGGAGAACATATTGTTCATGTATCCAACGCTGTATTTGAGTCATCCAATGTTCTATTTCTTTCCTCAGGTGGATATGGTAGATGGATGAATCATCCTATCTCTTCTTTCATATATTCTCGTTTAATGTCATCCCTTTGTTTTCTTCCTCCTGCAGAACTGTATCCAGCTGAACCAGTACAAGCTGAAGAGTGAGATCGGAAAGGTGAGCCTTGAACTAATTCAGAAATACAGAATACCCTGTCTTCAATCAATCACCTTTCTGATATTTGTACATCATGTTCTTTTACAATTGTGTCCCTGTTGTATCGAACTGTCTCACACTGATTGTGCTGTCTGCTATCATTAGCACTAAATACAAATTAATTTATTCTAATCAATATTATCCCTAAGCAGAATAGCCCATGTTCAATTACCTTATATCAACCCTGTTGGTGGTATCCCTGGCCTGGCTCTGTCTGTCTATGTCTGCCTCTTTCTGTGCCTGTGTCTGCCTTTTCAATCAGGATAGACTTATATAACTATCAGAGAGGACCAATAGATTGGAATGTACATTCACCATTAGAGGGCATGGCCATCAATACAAGAGGCCCATATTTTAGATTTACAGTAGTAGCTGTTCAATATTCAGTGCATTCGGAAAGTATTCAGACCCCTTGACTTTTTCCACATTTTGTTACGTTACAGGCTTATTCTAAAATGTATTAAATCTTTTTTCCCCCTCATCAATCTACAAACAATACCCCATAATGACAAAGCAAAAACAGGTTTTTAGAAATGTTTGCATATGTACTTTTTTTAAACAACTGAAATCCAATATTTGCATAAGTATTCAGACCTGTTACTCAGAACTTTGTTGAAGCACATTTAGCAGTGATTACAGCCTCGAGTCTTTTTGGGTATGACGCTACAAGCTTAGCACACCTGTATTTGGGGAGTTTTTCCCATTCTTCTCTGCAGATCCTCTCAAGCTCTGTCAGCTTGGTTGGGAAGCGTCGCTGCACAGCTATTTTCAGGTCTCTCCAGAGATGTTAGATCAGGTTCAAGTCCGGGCTATGGCTGGGCCACTCAAGGACATTCAGAGACTTGTCCCGAAGCCACTCCTGCGTTGTCTTGGATGTGTGCTTAGAGTTGTTGTCCTGCTGGAAGGTGAACCTTCGCCCCGGTCTGAGGTCCTGAGCACTCTGGAGCAGGTTTTCATCAAGGATCTCTCTGTACTTTGCTCCGTTCATCTTTCCCTCGATCCGATCTTTGTTTCATCAGACCAGAAAATCTTGTTTCTCATGGTCTGAGAGTCCTTTAGGTGCCTTTTGGCAAAATCTAAGCGGCTGTCATGTGCCTTTTACTGCGGAGTGGCTTCCGTCTGGCCACAATACCATAAAGGCCTAATTGGTGGAGTGCTACAGAGATGGTTTTCCTCTGGAAGGTTCTCCCATCTCCACAGAGGAACTCTGGAGCTCTATCTTGAGTGACCATCGGGTTCTTGGTCACGTCCTTGACCAAGGACCGTCTCCCCCGATTTCTCAGTTTGGCCGGGCGGCCAGCTCGTGGAAGAGTCTTGGTGATTCCAAACTTCTTCCATTTGAGAATGATGAAGGCCACTGTGTTCTTGGGAACATTCAATGTTGCAGAATTTTTTTGGTACCCTTCCCCAGATCTGTGTCTCGACACAATCCTGTTTCAGAGCTCTACGGATAATTCCTTTGACCTCATGGCTTGGTTTTTGCTCTGACATGCACTGTCAACAGTAGGACCTTATATAGACAGGTATGTGCCTTTCCAAATCATGTCCAATCAATTGAATTTACCACAGGTGGACTCCAATCTCAAGTATGATCAATGGAAACAGGATGCACCTGAGCTCAATTTTAAGTCTCATAGCAAAGGGTCTGAATACTAATGTAAGTAAGGTATTTCTGTTTTTTATATATATATATAAATTAGCAAAAATGTCTAAAAACCTGTTTTTGCTTTGTCGTTATGGGGTATTTAATCAAATTGAATCAATATTAGAATAATGCTATAATGTAAGAAAATTTGCAAAGAGTCAAGGGGTCTGAATACTTTCAGAATGCAGTGCATATTCAATCAGGTACTAATTGATTGGCACCCTTGATAAAGATGAGCAAAAAATACTGTATAAAATAAATAATAAGCTTTATTGTATGCAAAACTTATATATTATATATATATTATTTTATACTGGTACAATTTCTTCAAGAAATATATTTTGTAATAATATACAAGTAAGAATTTTTTTCCTCTAAATTATTTCTAAAAATTCCCAATCTGGCCCTCAACCATCACGGTCACCTAATAATCCCCAGTTTACAATTGGCTCATTCATCCCCCTCCTCTCCCCTGTAACTATTCCCCAGGTCGTTGCTGCAAATGAGAACGTGTTCTCAGTCAACTTACCTGGTAAAATAACGGTAAAATAAAAAAATAAAAAAATAAAAAATTGCCACCCCTGTTTTCAATACCTTTCAATTCCTCACCTTGCGAGGATAATGGCACTGAGTCTTTTTCTAAAATGTTTTATGAGATTGGAGAACACATTGGGAGGGATCTTAGACCATTACTCCATATAGAATATTTCTAAATCCATGATATCCTTTGTCTGTGCCTATTGACTACCCATGTCAATTCAAACCACAGGTTTTCAATGCGTCCGGAGACTGAGATGGCCATTGCAAAATGTTCATTTTGTGTCAATTAACAATTTCTTTGTGGCTTTTGGTATGTGCTTGGTGTTATTGTCTTGCTGTAAGATCCACTTGCAGCCAAGTTGCAGCCTCCTGGCAGAGGCAACCAGGTTTTGGGCTAAAACGTCCTGGTACTTTATGATTCCTCTTTTCCACGACAATCACACCACTGGTGTGTGTGGCCAAAGAGCTCTATTTTCAGGTCAGATGACATGAAAATAGAGATCTTTGGCCACGCACACCAGTGGTAGGTTTGGCCTTGAAAAGCGGAATCGTATGCAGAAAAGAACCACACACAAAGAACCATCTATTGTAAAATATGGTGGTGGATCTTTGATATCACAGTAGACCTGATCCAATGGTAGTTTCTCTTTAGGATGATAACCCACGCTATCTGTACTGTCTCTCCCATATTACGAAAGGCTCTGAATGAGTCACGTTGCTTTGATCAGAACCTGAATCATACAGTATAGCTTGCCCATGAATCATGTTTCGGAGGGCGCATGACTCCTCCTTTGCCTCTCCCGAGCCCGTTGGAGAGTTGCAGCGATGAGACAAGATTTATTTTAAATTGGGGAGAAAAAAGGAGGGCGGAAATAATATATATACAGTGGCAAGAAAAAGTATCTGAATCCTTTGGAATTACCTGGATTTCTGCATAAAGTGGTCATAAAATTGGATCTTCATCTAAGTCACAACAATAGACAAACATAGTGTTCTTAAACTAATAACACACAAGTTATTGTATTTTTCTTGTCTATATTGAATAGATCATTTAAACATTCACAGTGTAGGTTGGGAAAATTATGTGAACCGTTAGGCTAATGACTTCTCCAAAAGCTAATTGGAGTCAGGGGTCAGCTAACCTGGAGTCCAATCAATGAGCCGAGATTGGAGATGTTCATTAGAGCTGCCTGGCCCTATAATAAAACACTCACAAAATTTGAAGCATGCCTCAAACAAAAGAGATCTCAGAAGACCTAAGATTAAAAATGGTTGACTTGCATAAAGCTGGAAAGGGTTACAAAAGTATCTCTAAAAACTTTGATGTTCATCAGTCCATGGTAAGAAAAATAGTCTATAAATGGAGAAAGTTCAGCAGTGTTGCTATTCTCCCTAGGAGTGGCCGTCCTGCAAAGATGACTGCAAGAGCACAGCGCAGAATGCTCATTGAGGTTAAGAAGAATCCTAGAGTGTCAGCTAAAGACTTACAGAAATCTCTGGAAAATGGTAAAATCTCTGTTGACAATACGTAAATCACTAAACAAGAATGGTGTTCATGGGAGGAGCGACTGCTGTCCAAAAAAAACATTGCTGCACGTTTGAAGTTTGCAAAAGAGCACCTGGATGTTCCACAGCGCTACTGGTAAAATATTCTGTAGACAGATTAAAATAATTTTGAGCTGTTTGGAAGGAACAGACAGCACTATGTTTTTTTTACAGAAATGCAATGGTTCATTGGATCAGTCTAACACGTTATATACACTGCTGCCATCTAGTGGCCAGAATCTAAATTGCGCCTGGACTGGAATAATACATTAAGGCCTTTCTCTTGCATTTCAAAGATGATGGTAAAAAAATTACAAAAAAACAGTTGTTTTTTTCTTTTATATTATCTTTTACCAGATCTAATGTGTTCTATTCTCTTACATTACTGTAACATTTCCACAAACGTCAAAGTGTTTCCTTGTTTCCTCAAATGGTATGAAGAATATGCATATCCTTGTGTCATATATGTCATTTTAGGCAAAAAATTGATTCTTATCTTCAAGCTCTGTTAAGTTGGTTGTTGATAAT
>NC_092086.1:61328285-61418988 GCF_045679555.1 Salvelinus alpinus | reverse complement strand
AACTTGACAGTGTTTCCCATTGTTGCTACAATGGTGATAGGTTCAGGTCTCTCAGGTGTAAGACCTGGCGCTCTTGTCAACGCACAACACTCAAATGTACTTGCTGCAGTGAACAGCATACACACGTTGATAACAATGTGCATTTCCATAGTGGCCGGTTCTATACAAGTGCTAGACGGAGTGGAGTCTTGACTGTGTTTACAGAGAGTGCAGCCTATGAATGGCTCCTGCAGGAGCAGTTGCTTCCTTTTATACCCCATGAAACACATCCCCTTCCCCTGCCATCTATGTTTCATCCACCCGTGGCTGATTCAACCTACCCAAAGTGAAGTCTACGAGGGGTATGATTAAGCTACATACAACTGACAAGTCCACATACATGGGTTCCAGAGAGCTTCATACTAGCTCTGTCACCAAAACACTGATAACGTTGTAGCTCTGGATGTGTAAAGAGAGTGGTTACCCCATATATCCAACCAATGTATGTGGACACAGGATCAGGTATGGGAATGCTGGACTAGTAGCAAAGTGTTGAGTGTGAAACGCAATACAAAAGTCTCATACACAGGTGTCACTGTTTATTACAATAAATGATACATATAGACCCACATGTATATTCTACATAGCCTACTGAATCAGGATCAAAATATATACGCTAACAAGGAAATCAGTTTGTTCAAGAGAAACACACTCTTCAAGGAGTGAAATTCACGGATAAAGACAATTCCACCACAGGGCTGTACCACATACTGACAGTTACGCTTCCTCTCGAACACTCCAGCCTTAGATCTCCACTGTAGCCTAAGACGCGCCACATACTGAGACTTTGTGATATACGTGATATGGCCCTCTGTATACAGGAGATACGTATCCAATTGAATGTCCTCCTCCTGCTCGCCAGACATGAGTGATAAACGTTTTGCGTTGCTCAAGGGCACAGGTATGTAACTGTCCAGAACAGCAGCAGCATCCAGCAGATAGTCAGGGAGCTGTCGTTCAGCACGCCACTTGTCCACAAACACCGGGTTGCACAATGACTCTCCGTTCACCACATACACCTTGTTGAAACACTTGAAAAAACAGGATATCATCTCCTTCCTAGCTCCTGTGATCGAGATCAAGGGTCTGGGTATGTAACTGGAAGACACAAACAGTACGCGCCGTTCCTCCTGCTGCCGTGTGCTTTCAAAGCCCTTCAGTCTATTGGTTATGTACCGTGTGTATTCATGAACAAGCAGCTCTTGGTCCAGAACAGAGCTGTACTCTCCCCTATACGACGAGTCCAGGTCTACTAAGAAGTCGTACTTAAAGTCTTTATCCATCACAGTGTCATTCGTAAACAGACCATGTGAGTCGAGCTCCTGTTTACCCCCTCTAATTACTACGTAATCCACAGAGAAAGTACCGTAAGCACCTCTTGTGTTCGACATTGTATCACCTGTTCTGACTGTGCTGGGATTCAAACCAGTTGCAGTATTATTAACCGGAGTGACTGCTAAGTATATGAGTTACGGTTGGATAGATGTTACACTCCCTTGGCAAGGATGTATCTGTTACAGCAATAATATATGTTACAAAGCCAACACATTTGATAAAAGTGCTTCCATGAAACATCAAGTCACAAGGCTTCCAGGCAAGGGAATGTCTCCTGTAAAAGCACTATAGGGGTAGTGGTAGAGGCATAGTTAAAAAGACTGACAGTTATGAACACCAGGTAATTCATTCACACATAGACACACATATAGACCAGTCACGCCTTCTGTGTGTCGTTCACTGGTGTCCTTATAAGACCGCATGGAAGGTGTTGAACAACACATAATAGACAACCCTCTCCATAGACCTCCAGACCTTACAAAGGTCCTCATGAGTGCCCATTGTCAAGGTCTCCTTGAGATCATCGGAGCAGTTGTTGTTGACCTCAATGTTGGTGTGATGCGTGAGAGCTTGATCGACGCTTAAGGTGATTGTTAAATCGAAGTCTGTGTTGTCCATTTGTCTGGGGCAGATGAACTCCGAGCTGAGCGGAGTTTGAGGCTCACTGACGGCACATCTCCCCTTCTCCAGATAATAAACACACGATGCTTGTACCTCGTGCATAAGGCGGTGGAAGGTGTGGTGTTCAGAGCGCAGTGTCTGTATCTCGTTCAAGGTTCTATTCAATCCTGGAAAACCTAGACAGGTCATAGTTGTCTTGTATCTGGCAAAGCCTGAAAGTCTCACGGTGTAGTTCAGTTTGAAAATGGGTGGAGGCATATTCAGTGCGATCATACGGTCTAGAAGCTCCCGAGTGTCTCTTTCCAGCTTCGATCGAGTGGAACACAAAGCTATCGGTACAGTTTGTTTCCCTGTGTCAAGGCCATGTCGCTGCTGGTCCACCAGGACTTTGGCCATCATAGAATATGCAGTAGGACTTAATTATCTGATACGATCTGGAATGAGATTGTGCTGTCTGCAAAAATGTGGAGACTTTAATAGGTCAGAACAGTTCCTTGTGTAGTTGTAAGACAAGAGGTTGGACAATTGTAGAGATATACGGCAAATGGAACTGTGACTAGTGGCTCAACAGGCTAGGCTCATGAACTACACCACGTTTCACATTTACGAACGTCTGCTGTATAGGGCCAGACTCTCGCGACACCCATAAGAGCGTTTCGCTCGACGCATATCCACATGTGCAACTTTTTCGAAACAATCACTAATCTGTTCCAAAAGATCACCAGGATTGGTATGGCCAGAGACACACATCTCCCCTACCAGTACAATGTACTGCCCTTTGAATGTTCGGATGACTCCTTCGTAGCCGCTAGCATGAAAACAGGGGTATATAAACATCAAGGTGTCCGCTCCAGTGTACTTTTCAACTGCGTCGACACAGGACAGTTTTTCCACCATGCGGTGAGGAGGCTCGATGTCCGTTATATGAACTGTCGTCGCACCAAGTACCTTGTAAGCAATGTAGCATTCGGTTAACCCGAACCCACTGCCCACTGCTAGGATGTCATTCATCCCGGACACAGTTAGATGTGACATGTTTTCTATCAAATCGGTAAAACAACTGTTTCCGTATTGGAAACGTAGAGGTGTTTCTTTCAACATACTGTCCATGAACACAGCTGCACCTTCCCAAAAGTCATCACATTCATCATCAACACCAGCCTTGTTCAAGTAAAGCTTCTTGATCACCTCTGAAGAGACTGGTTCATGACTCACATGCCCACACCATGCATCACATGAGGAGGTGACGTCCACAGACACACTATCCGCCATAGTAGAGGTGAAGGGAGAGGCCGATATCACTTATGAGGTGTGTTAAAAGGGTAAATATATATCTATACTAGTGAATGAGGCGCTTTAGCAGGAGTAATGTTTGGGTACTCAGCAGCGTTTGGATGTTTAGAAGGCCATACGTGTAACATTTCATTCAATGTCACAGCAGGGATTGGGCTATCCAGCAGTGGTTGGACGAAGGAGCTTTGTATATCCAGCAGTGGTTGGACGAAGGAGCTTTGTATTGATGCTCCAAATTCCATTGGTTGGATCACCAGCAGTGGTTGGACATCCAGAACTCCATAGATGTGACATTTTTGGGCTGGACAAATGAGCTTGGCTCTACAGTTCCACTTACCATAGACATGTCTTATAAAGGCTTGTGTCCTGTTACCTAAGGTGTCAGTGGCCTGCTATACCTACAGCTCTACAATGGACTCACTTGCCAATGTCACACTGGATAATGTTACAATGTTGAATAGACCATCACACTACCCAGAGTCGGATTCACATTGTTATAGTCTCTATGAATACAGCCGCACCATTTACATCCCTTTCTTTCACACGCTGGTTATGGTCACGGGCTTGGTTGTCAATTTATACATGGTCATCACGCTCTACTGTTCCTGTTCAAAGTATTCGGGGAGGCAAAGGAAGGTCCTCAGTGATATCGATGTCTTATTTTCACATCTGGGGGTCTGTGACATAGCCACTTTGCTGACTATCCCGGTGTGGGTTACGCAGACGATTCTCGTGAGGGGCTGGGTGTTTGGCTTCGTGATGTGCAAACTGCTGAAAGGGGTGATCTCGGTAGGTAACAGCAATCTTAGCCCATGAGGACATGTACACATAAGCATGTCCAACCAGCTCAAGTAACGACATGTCCTTTGTTCCCTTATTCCTTACAGTTCTGTTTCCAGTACGGAATACTTCTCATGGTCTATATCAACATAGAGAGATACATGAAGGTGGTACACAACAGGACAACACTGAAGTGTCTGGTGAACAGACGTGCGGCAAGCAGAAGGAGAATCGTGGCTCGATTGTGTGCCTGTGTACCCATGCTCTCGGCTCTCTTGGACATATGCTATTACACTGTTCGTCCCATATCCGAGACTAACATGATCTGTGTCAACGCTATGCATCCGAGTCTCTGGCTTACAGTCTTCTGGGTGAGGATGAGCAGTTGTTTCATCATACCTATTGTCGTTCTCGTTTACTGCAACGGCATGATAGTGTACAGTGTCAGACAGCACGTGAAACGGAATTCGTTTGGACTTAAGATGAAACGGGCACAGGTCTTGACCTTTCTCACTGCCACGTTCTTCATGTGCTGCTGGCTACCCTTCATTGCAAGCATCATTTACTACCACTCCCATGGCCAGTGTGAGGAGGTGAAGTACGTGGTGCTCAATATCTGCATAGCTATAGGGAACATGCACTGTATCACCAGTCCCACCTTGTATCTAATTATGAGGGCCCGCAGGGGTTCCCAAAGCTCCTTTAGTCTCCGAAGCAGAGATACTCCTCCACCTCAGCGAAGGCGCACTGATGCAATCACAGCCTGTTAGCGGGAACGATTGGCGAGGTGTGTCCGTGATGACTAGGTGTACTTCGGACTAAAGGGCCCATTGCTATGTGTGCCACAAGCACAGCTACTGTATGCCAAAAAATGAACTGGGACCTCGGGCAGTAGGCGAGAGGCTGGATGTCATGATGCTGTTGAAGTGGTTACCCCTGATAAATGAACTTGAGTCAGCCATGATATGTAATATCACTGTTACATGTGGACATTTTGTGTGTGCCATCTCTGTGAAAGACATATCTAAACTAAATGTATACTGTGTATGATTCTGAATAAAACATGACAAACCCACTTTCACTGAATGTTAGACGTGCGGTTTATTAAAACATAAAATATAGTCACTGAAACACCATTGTGCTGAAACTACACCATATCCACAGTCATATCGATGGTTTGACAACCTAGGTTTGATATCGATCGCACTCGCCCACTTGATGGGGGCATACGTCGAAGAGCTGAGCATTGTTATGCAAGGACATATCAAAGAAGTCTCTACATCGGATCTTTGGGGTGATGTCCGAGTTCTGGTTGTGGATAACATCTGTCTGATGCATCGGAGGATCACTATCAGCAAATAGGTCTGGGCTGTTATCGGGCCATGTTGGATATGTTGATCTCACAGCAAGGCTGTTCTGCTCAGGATCATCCAACCCCAAAGTGTTGTAATCGACCCGTGTTGGACACGTCTGCCTCACAGCAAGGCTGTTCTGCTCAGGGTCATCCAACCCGACGTGTCCGGTTGTGCTCATGTCATCTAGCATCAAGAAGGCGCTGGCACATAGAGCTTCTATCCTCTCGAGCAGTGCTGTGTAAGAGCTGACAAAATCATCCCCGTACACCCTGTACTGATCCACAGGCATGCGGATGAACTGGATGAAACTCGTGTTCTCAAACGACATGGCAAAACGGGACATTCCCATGACCCTGAGGCACTTACTAACTAGAGGGTTGAGCTTAACCTTCTCCCGCCTCTGCTGCCTCTCTCGCCTCTCTCGTCGGTGCTGTTGAAGAGATCTAGACCGAGAATACATGCTGTATGATACACAGTCCAATGTAGTCTGTAATGTATTATAAAATAGTATGACTTTATGGGAATGTAACTCAGAGAGAGCATAAGGTTCACTGTGATCACTGGGAACGCTGTGAACACTGTGGACTGATATAGATAGCTTTACAATTAACCAGGTTGTCGTTGGTTGTATGTGTGAACAAGTCTATGTGCCTGCAGTCAATGACTGAATATGTCTGAGATGTAGACCCTTTTGTACCCAATGTCACTGCTTATTACACATGATAAATGAAAGCGAAGTAAACACTTGTCCAACGTGTGATCTCTTCACCCAGTCATAATCTGTCATGCCCATAAAGGACATTTGTCCTATCATATCAAAGAGGGTGATATAATAACATAATCACTATACAGAGGATACTGGGTTGCATGTACACTTTATTTACATGGTGTTATTTACATGGTCTTTTTGTTATATGTCACAACAACCACTCAGGGTCTACCAATGTATATGGGCATCTGAGCTCACATTAGTCTCAGCTGTTGTCTACACCCTCGAACCTGGGGCGTTTTCTTTTTTCCACTCTCAGCCTTTCCACAGAGCCTCTGGGCTGGTGATCATTATTTGTCCTTTTATGTCCCTTGCTACTTGTCCTGGGTACTTGCTCAAGACGTTGCTCAAGAGTCCTACATTCTTGTGTGTCACTAGCAGGCCTCATACCCTTTCTCAGGGCAAGTGCTGAGCGCCCGTTTGCCTCGAGCAGTCCAGTTGTCATGGCACAGAGTTTCTGGGAATGCCAAGGCCTTGCGGTTATCAACTCTCCCTTTACATCCACCATTGTCGCAGCGTAGTCCCGTTTCAACATCTCAACCGAGAACACGTCAGTGCCGTGAACCTTGTTGAACACGTCGGTCGCGTCCTTCCACTCCCAATCCTCCTCTAACTCAGCTAAGTGACCGCGAGTATCACGGTTGACTCTCAACAGTATCTTTTCCTGGTGATACACGGTCCGTGTGGTGCAAAACGAGCTAACGTTTTTCACGGGTACACCAGAGTACTCCGCTGAGTAAACGCTCAGTCTGGGTCCGTGAAAGGTGCCGCTCGGGCCTAGTCTAGATTCTTTCAGGTGTCTTTTATCATAGGCTTCCTTAGGTGCATTCGGAGACATTGCCTTTCTGACAACCCCCCCATAATACAAGGGAGCAGAGCACTGGAAAGTCTCCCCTCCCAGTACGCACTTGTTGAAAGTGAGTTCGTTTAGTGGTTCTATTGCAGCCGTGGCTTCCAGTATTACGGACCGCAGCGGATCCTTGTTGAAGTCCAAGGTGAATATCAATCTTGGCATAGGCGGCTGATCTTCACTGCTTTCATTGGCAAACTGTCCAAAAGCATTCACGTCCTGGAAGTCTCCTTTCTCGTAAGCCTCCACCATAGCTTCGCCCAACTGATCCCAAAAGCCTGAGTGAGACCTTGGAGCGTATAGGGCAAGGATATCATATACCGCTTCAAGTGGAACTGTGACAGAACCTACTTTCTTGCAAGGATTCGAGGCTCCTCTCCTGATATGCGGAGCATTGTGGTTCGTGGCGTATCTGTACGTACACAGCTTGTAAGTTGTTATAGCAGAGTTCGTACCCTGCCGAGCCGGGACCTTGCATGTGGAGCACAGCAAAAGCATCCCGTTCGCAACATCGTTGCCACCCTTGATCTCTTTATCAGAGAAAAACATAGCATCTATACCCAAAATGGACAGGTGTCCATTTTTCAAACTAGTCTTCAGCTGCTGCTCATGGATCTGGGTTAAGATGTACCCTAGCACCTTGCAGGCAAAGTGACCCTGTATGTCGACCGCACGGGGACATACAGTGGGGAGAACAAGTATTTGATACACTGCCGATTTTGCAGGTTTTCCTACTTACAAAGCATGTAGAGGTCTGTAATTTTTATCATAGGTACACTTCAACTGTGAGAGACGGAATCTAAAACAAAAATCCAGAAAATCACATTGTATGATTTTTAAGTAATTCATTTGCATTTTATTGCATGACATAAGTATTTGATCACCTACCAACCAGTAAGAATTCCGGCTCTCACAGACCTGTTAGTTTTTCTTTAAGAAGCCCTCCTGTTCTCCACTCATTACCTGTATTAACTGCACCTGTTTGAACTCGTTACCTGTATAAAAGACACCTGTCCACACACTCAATCAAACAGACTCCAACCTCTCCACAATGGCCAAGACCAGAGAGCTGTGTAAGGACATCAGGGATAAAATTGTAGACCTGCACAAGGCTGGGATGGGCTACAGGACAATAGGCAAGCAGCTTGGTGAGAAGGCAACAACTGTTGGCGCAATTATTAGAAAATAGAAGAAAATAGAAGAAGTTCAAGATGATGGTCAATCACCCTCGGTCTGGGGCTCCATGCAAGATCTCACCTCGTGGGGCATCAATGATCATGAGGAAGGTGAGGGATCAGCCCAGAACTACACGGCAGGACCTGGTCAATGACCTGAAGAGAGCTGGGACCACAGTCTCAAAGAAAACCATTAGTAACACACTACGCCGTCATGGATTAAAATCCTGCAGCGCACACAAGGTCCCCCTGCTCAAGCAGGCGCATGTCCAGGCCCGTCTGAAGTTTGCCAATGACCATCTGGATGATCCAGAGGAGGAATGGGAGAAGGTCATGTGGTCTGATGATTCAAAAATAGAGCTTTTTGGTCTAAACTCCACTCGCCGTGTTTGGAGGAAGAAGAAGGATGAGTACAACCCCAAGAACACCATCCCAACCGTGAAGCATGGAGGTGGAAACATCTTTCCATGGGGATGCTTTTCTGCAAAGGGGACAGGATGACTGCACCGTATTGAGGGGAGGATGGATGGGGCCATGTATTGCGAGATCTTAGCCAACAACCTCCTTCCCTCAGTAAGAGCATTGATGATGGGTCGTGGCTGGGTCTTCCAGCATGACAACGACCCGAAACACACAGCCAGGGCAACTAAGGAGTGGCTCCGTAAGAAGTATCTCAAGGTCCTGGAGTGGCCTAGCCAGTCTCCAGACCTGAACCCAATAGAAAATATTTGGAGGGAGCTGAAAGTCTGTATTGCCCAGCGACAGCCCCGAAACCTGAAGGATCTGGAGAAGGTCTGTATGGAGGAGTGGGCCAAAATCCCTGCTGCAGTGTGTGCAAACCTGGTCAAGAACTACAGGAAACGTATGATCTCTGTAATTGCAAACAAAGGATTCTGTACCAAATATTAAGTTCTGCTTTTCTGATGTATCAAATACTTATGTCATGCAATAAAATGCTAATTAATTACTTAAAAATCATACAATGTGATTTTCGGGATTTTTGTTTTAGATTCCGTCTCTCACAGTTGAAGTGTACCTATGATAAAAATTACAGACCTCTACATGCTTTGTAAGTAGGAAAATTGGCAAAATCGGCAGTGTATCAAATACTTGTTCTCCCCACTGTATGTCCGGAAGACAGGCCGCAGTGCACAGCTTGTAGACAGCGTTGGTCTCTAGGCAGATCTGTCCGAAGGAAAGCTGGTTCAGAGCTTTCAGCCTGTTCTTGTTCATCTGCTTCATGTAACCCCTCAGGTGGGGATAATCCTTCTCATCTGGAATCTCTGTCCACGGAGGGATCCATATGTCAAAGACAAAGTGGCATGCCAACTTCATGGCCTCAGCAAACACAAGCTGGTTGATGCAGAACGAAACCCTCCGACTGACGACTCCCGTGCACACAATGTGACTGCCGTATAATGCTGCAAGGCATGCATCCCTGCTGGTGTCGAACCTCACACCGAACTGCATTATCTCGGACTCTGCAATCATGGTCGCTGACTGTATCAGGTTCTGCCTATACAGACACACTGCAGCTATACGGTCCATCTTGAGTTTGACTACTGTGTCCTGTATCTGATTGGTGCTACGCGTGCGAGTTACATGCTCGGGAAACTCAGATTCCATGATCAGACACCGGTCGGCCCAAGCGTCGCTCACAAAGCCCATTGTGTTGGTGTTCCACACAAAGCCGCAGTTGTGGACAGCGTGGTACTTCACGGTGTCCACCTTGCCGCTGCTCATGTCTCTGGTTACCACATCGCTCTCCAGTACGCTGGTGTCTAACAGGTTCTTGAACGTATTGGGGATCACGTTGGACTCTTTGTCGACTGATTTCAAGTTCTTCTCGTGTGATATATGAGCATCGTCTATCATGACTACACACGAGTTCCTCTTCTGCTTGTACTTGAAAGATTGCGGGGTGAAAGACGTCAGCGTCTCTATGCAGCCTTTTACCGTCCTGAACTGGTAGTTTAGCACGTTGTTTGCGTAACTCTTACCTTCACCGGGACCCGTAACGTTTAAGAGCATAATCCGTTCGATGGTGTACCTGGGAGCGGTGTTGGTGATAATGTAATTGAACGTTGTAGACGCCTGAAACAACCTGCCCACTTGAAGGCTGTCACAGAACAAGTAGCGCACCAATGCTTGGTCGTACACTTTCACCGGATTCAGAGGGTCCGAATGCTCCGGACAGTCATCGTAATTGCCAGGCGCCAGGTATAACGACTCGTGTATCTCGATGAGGTCGTGACCGAGAGACAAGCTCGAGTTTCTCATTTTGTCGTCTATCACGTCTGTCAAACCTTGGTATAGTGAGTCTTTCTCACTGAACTGGTGCCTGACAAGGATATTGAACACCATATCCACTATGCTCTCGAACTGTCTGCGGCCTCTGTACCTGACTTTCATTTCCTTGCTGAGGCGCTCCAGTTTACCCAGATGAGGGTACAGGTGCGCAAAGTAGTAGCTGTGGTCGTCTTTACTCACAATGAAGGGGTGATGCTCTGAGGCGTTGTAGAAACAAGAATATGAGGTCTGACACTCTCCGCTACACGCTCCAATGTGGTCCTTGGTGAGCCTCGTCTTGCAATAACACTGTCCTTTCCTCAGCAAAGACGCGATAGCTTTAGTTCTGCGTCTACTCTTTACATCACGTAATACCCTGGCAATGCGGCTCTTGGTGACGGGCATGTGCCAGTGGATCAGAGAGTTGAGAAATAGGTCCGGGTTCTCCCTGTCAATGAGTTTCTCCACAGAGTACCTGAATACCAAGAGACCTCTGATGTCAACCTCCATGCCTCCCGAGGACCTGTTGAGATCGACCGTGAAACGTTTCAGTCTTTCCACAAATCTCATATCCTCTGGAATGGTCGAGTTGTAGCACGTTTCAACAACCTTCTGTTTCAGCCATTGCATGCACGTCAGCTTAGACATGATTGCTAGGAACAGGTTCTTGGATTCACCTTTGCTTGTACTGTCTGTGATCCTCCCTATGGAGGTCTCCAGAACATTGAGATTTAGGTCCATTATAGACTCCGGTAAGGAAACCACCTGCCTCCCTGACTGACAGGCTGGGGTGTACATGGAACCCTGTAGTTCCTTCACCTTCTTCCTATCCACCTTGGTAGCATTCAGTGTATCACTGCGGATATCCACCCAGTCGAACATGGAGCCTAGCTCTCCCTTGCTGTCTCTCATCACTATCATAGCATTGTTGATGGATGATGCCCTTTTCCTAACCAATTGCAGTCGCATGAAAGCGTTGAACGCCTCCTCAAAGGCTTCTGTCATCTCATTGTCAGTTGCTTGATGTGGGGACGTGTCGTAATTGGTGTCAGACCTGGCGTCATCTCCTCTGAACACATCCATGTTCACACTCATGTTCATGAGACTGAGCAACTGGGTACTGGACACATCCCCACCCGTATCACCAGAGGCGGCCAGTGTGCTTAACTGGGACTGTACACCGAGGCTAGACGACGGCATATATGTTTCACATGGCTCCTCCTTACTCATGTCTAGGATAAAACAGAATAGGCGCCCCTGAGCAAAATCCTCTCTGATAGGTGGTGACATACTGCAGAAATCTGTGTTCTCCAGAGTTACTTGGAGAACCTCGCCTTTGCAGCAATATGTCAGGTAAAGGAGAAATTGGAAAGTAGCTCTGTCCTTTGGTGACAACGCTCCGAAAGACAGCTCATCCGATATCCTATCGTGTAGTATGTCAGTGTCAACCGCTAAGAAGAAGGCTCTCCTATTTGAAGGCACTTTCACTGTTTCTAACACAGCTGGATTTGCTTGTCTGTGAGGCAAAACATTACAATAGGTTGACACCGTTGTATTCTTCTTAGTGGCCATGCTTTGATAGTGTTGTCTTCTCTGGTCTAACACGATTGAGAGCCCTAGAGCCTACTTCCTAACTCCTTGGCATACATGTTACACTAAACCTCATGTCCTTGACAGGGTACTTCAGCTCTGAACAGTGAAGTCAGTTTCTCTGAGTTGGATAAGTCAGCCGTGTTTGGATACATGAGCTCGTGACTGAACCGGACACTTCAGCTCTGAACAGAGAAGTCAGTGTCTCGTATTTGGATAAGTCAGCCGTGTTCGGATACATGAGCACGTGACTGGATCGGACACTTCAGCTCTGAACAGAGAAGTCAGTGTCTCGTGTTTGGATAAGTCAGCCGTGTTCGGATACATGAGCATGTGACTGGAGACAGATAATTCAGCTCTGCTCGGATGAGCCAGCCGTGGTCGGGTACCTCAGACTTGGCCACAAATGGATAACTCAGCTCTGCTGTGATGAGCCAGCCGTGGTCGGGTACCTCAGACTTGGTCACAAATGGATAACTCAGCTCTGCTCGGATGAGCCAGCCGTGGTCAGGCACCTCAGACTTGGTCACAAATGGATAACTCAGCTCTGCTGTGATGAGCCAGCCGTGGTCGGGTACCTCAGACTTAGTCACAAATGGATAACTCAGCTCTGCTCGGATGAGCCAGCCGTGGTCGGGCACCTCAGACTTGGTCACAAATGGCTAATTCAGCCCTGAACGGATAATTCAGCCCTGGTTGTGTAGGTCTGTACTTGGTTTCGATTAAGATCTTTCATCCTTTGCTCTCCATATGCTCCTTAGTTCAACATTTGATATCTTAGCATCAGTTGGATGCTTGATACCATACAAAGGGTATCAGGTTGTCACTGAACAGTAGTTCTATGAAAAGATGTGACTACACTCTGTAAAATAAAGTCCCCTAGGTCTCTTGAGTAACAATCATCATGAACAAAGCCGTGCCTTTCGTGGATTACTTTCCTGACATCTACCCTGAGCGTAGAGTTGTAAACCCTGACCTTGAACCTAATCTGGTAGGGGTGATGATCAAGTCTGTCCTCTTTAACAGACAGGAGGAGGCGCTGTTATGCAGAGGGTTGGTGGTGCAGGCTCGAGATATCAAAATCTACACTACGGTACACTTCAAAGTTACTGGTATAGCTCCTGTTGTGGGTTATGACCTAGACTTGGGTCGCGATCAGGATGGCGAGGAAGAGACCTGGGAGCTGGTTGGTAGAAATTGGTCTAAACACTTTGCTGCTGAGCCAGTGAACGTCCACGTTCTCCATGATGACATTATGCGGAAAGTAAATGCTCTCGTTTTCCCGCTTAAATGTATATCCTTGGCCAAAAGGTATGTAGAATCTGTAAGGGGAGCACTCACTTTCGGAGACTTCTGCCCCGACAAGGGCTACTACATTGCTCGAGACGGTAACACGCCTGCCTTGTGCTCCAATGTCATGTTCGGTAGGGTCTATTTCATGTCTGCAAACAAGCTGAACCAGGTGCTCTCAGTATCCGAACTCATCTATGATCACGACCTGTCTGAGGCTGAGACTAAGCTCTTTGACAGTACACACGTGGCCTATTTCTACAAGGCAGCGTGTCTGGACATTGAGACCGTGTTTGACAAATCATACCGAGACATGTCCCTAAGATGCGACTCATTCGCCTACAGGTTCCCCTACTGCACTGAGCGTACGGTCGAGGGCATGACAGAGTACAGGACTAAGCTGGTTCACATGCTAAACACTGGCAGGTCACAATTGCCAAAACACAGTAAGCACGTCTCTATCCCTACTCTATCTCCTGACATGCCAGGTCAGCAGCACGAGATAACCTGCATCTCTCTCGTGATCCTCAACTCCCACAAACCCAAGACTTCACCTGACCACCACAGGAAGAAGCTGATAGTTGTCTATAATAAATGTAAGGTAACACACAACCATCAACCGGAGGCTGACCACGAACTAGCCAGGGGTGCCGGTATAGACGATGTCACAAGGATTATGTTTTACCCGTGCTCCGGAGAACTCGCAGTCCTGGAGAAGATGATCCAACTGCTGTACAAGTACGGCATAGAACTGCTGTACGTGTTCAACGCCGAATTCGATGTGAGAGTGATCGAGCAGCGTGTGCATTTTTACACTCAATCGAATTACACCAAGTTCCGAGACGCCGTTACCCAGGAACGAGGAGCCTCGCTATTGCGAGCCTGGTACGGCCTCTTTGTCACCAAAGCCCTGGCCCACGACATGGTACCGTTCTTCCAGTTTGAAAACGTACGTTACCTTGATATGTACAAGGAGATGCTGAAGAGCGTAGGCTCTGTGTTGCTCAACGGAACCTTGACCGAGTACAAGCTCCAACTGATATCTGTGCACATCCAAACGTTCAACAAAGAGAAGGCCAAGCTGGGCCACTTCAAGATGAACAGCTGCGGTATGAACATCATAGATCTGTACAGGATGGCGGGGACCAGAGATATAAAGTTTGCGTGTACCAGCATGAAGTTGAACGACGTGGCACCCTTTGTCATCTCCAAGGTCAGGAAGCTACACAGAAAGGCCCCAAAGGACCCCAGAAAGCTTTGCAAGCTAGCGGACGTGGGTTACTCTAGCATGGACGAGATGATCAGACTCGGAGGTAGGAGTCTATTTGCCGTGCTCGTCTACAACTTGGTCGACTCACAGCTGTGCGCCAGGCTGGCTAAAGTTCTCAACCCAGTATCAGCTCTGTTTCATCGATGTAGGTCCACTCTCAATATAGACGTGGTGGTACACGGGAGAGGGGATAACTTTTGTGGCTTTGTGCAGAGCATTCATTCGGTTCAGATCCCCCAGCTCAAGTTTACACTCGATACCCTCAGAGTGAAAGCGGGACCCCTGGGCATGGAACTGAACAGCCGACTGCGATGGGATCTTAATCTCGCCTCAGACAATGGTGACAGTGACATGTGGAAGGGAGGATCTGTGTGTGACCCACTCACTGGCCTACACTACTCGGGGCCCGGCATGGGTCTGGAGCTGTCCTTTGACTTCTCCAGTATGTACCCCTCGATCATGTGCGCTCTCAACATCTCACCTGAGACCACCATCCCCTGGCCTCCCGTTGACTTTCCCCACGATCTATCAGGTTGGGTGTGTTACAACTGGGAGGCTGAGGGGTTTCAGTACGCATCGCTCATTCTCAAGTACGACCAGACCCAAGGCTGCTTCATCCGTGCCCCGGGCATATTCTCTTCCTCGGTAGAGTACTATCTCAACCAGCGAGCTGAGTTCAAGAGGAAACTCAAGAACCCTGACATCAGCGAGGCCGAGCGGGTCTACTACAAGCTACAGGAGGGAGAGTGTAAAGTCCTAGCCAACTCCTTCTACGGAACGGCTCCTCGTCCCTGCGGGCCTCTCATATCTGGCCACGGCAGGCAACAGATTGCCGTTGTAAACAACTGTGTGTCTACGTTCTACCGGCACAGCTGCCCTGTTGTCTACGGAGACACTGACAGTGTCATGGTCTCAGTTGGATACGGTCCCCGGGACATCCCCGAAAGGGACGTGTCTGATGTAGTCGTGCACAGAACAGATACGCCCCGGTCCGGGGACACTGACATCAAACTCCTCGAGAGCTTTGCCTGTAATGGCCGAAAGGCTGTGGGTGACATGTTTAAGAGGGCTGGCTCCCAGGTGCCTTCCTTTCTGGACTACGTGCACACTGCCTTGGTTGAGGACACTCTCGAGAGGATGTACGTGATAGGCAGAGGAAACACACACCGAAATGTAGCCAGAGACCCGAAAGGAACATTCACAAAGGAAGGATATCCCGTCTTTGTGGCAAGAGTCCCTGGGTCCGAAGAAGTTGCGGATGTCACAGGTCCCTTCGTTGAAGACAGGAGAGTCAAGCTGGAGTATGAAAACAGTTGCTCGGTCTACTGTCACGTAGCTAAGAAGACCTACGTGGCTCTCAGTCACAACCTAGACGACAAGGGTGATCTGTCTTCGATCTCCGTAAAGGTCAGGGGGGTGTCGGCCTTCAAAAGTATGCGCTCCCCTTGTGATTCTGCCGTGACGGACACCTTCATATCCTGCGTCATGAGGGGAGACTGTGTCAAACTGGAGACTGACGTGTTGTCCTGCTTCTCAACCTCTCCCTGGCACCAGCTCAAGGCTGGAGATGTAATCTTATACCTGGAGAGGGAACCGATCCTGGACGATCACGGGCAGTGGTTAGACTTACATCGAGCTAGCTCCTTCCTCACCTCTTACAGAGTGGACGATGTTATAACGTTGAAGCTGGACTCTGGGTTCTCTGCGGTCTCTACGACACTGGTTCCCGTACAGGGCTACGAGTCTGCGTCGAGCGACACCATCACAGTGAGGACGCTGTACAAGGACTGGAAATACTGCATGAACCACATGTTCTCGCGCAAGGAAGCCATCCTCAGAGACCAGTTGGCGTGCAAAGCATCGCAACTCATAGCGTCCAAGATGGCAGCAGGGTTCTTTCCTTGGAGCAGTCTCATCAAATCATCAAAGAACAAGCACTTTAGTCAACAAACACTGGATCGCTTGAAGGTAGCCAACTCCAGTGTTAAAACGACCTACCTAGAAACTGTGAAGACGTGGCTACAGCACATTACAGGACTCTCTGTCAAGCCAGTCGAATGCCCCGAGTATCACAAGTGTAACCCTTGCGAAGCAGCCTTCTACAGATACCCCTTGAACCTCCAGGCTAACACAGGGTGTATCACGGCCATGTTCGGTGGATCGCTCATATGCGAGGCCAAGCGTTCCGACACAAGCGTGGTGTCTGACGGTGACAATGAACACGGGTCCAATCCCGTTAGAGATGACAACACGGAGGAGCATCACACCCCGGCCCCCAGAACCCTAACTCCAATCGATTCCTCGTCTTACACAGAGATCATTTCACACCCCTACCAGCCTTTCAACAAATGTTTCGCCAACTCCAGGGTGCTGATAGCTCACTATGCTGACTCTACCTTGGTGAACCGCTCTGGAAAGCTTTTAGCTCACTGCATTATAGACTACTGCTTACCCCGCTACATGTACAGTTCTGCTCTTGGCTCCCACAGCCTGGATGATTGCAAAGAGCACTTGCTCACCTCAATCTCCTCAGTCAGACAGAGGTTGAAGAGGGCAACCACGGCTTTCAACACGGTAATGAACAACTGCCCTGAACACATGATACCCGTCTGCGGTAGTAGTGAGTTGGAGCACCTAAGGATGAACAGGGAAACTGTGGCGCGTCTGCCCGGTGAGAAACTCGAGGTCTGCAGCAATGTGATCACCAAGGACATGTCCCTACAGCCCCGTGATGTCTACAGGAACCTAAGCGCCTCGCTCGGGAAAAGGCTCACGGAAGCCATATCGGAAGGCATACTGTCCCTTGTCGACAACGACTCTTGCTCTGACGCCTCCATCTTGCTTTCGTTGCCGATTGTCATGTTGCAAGACGCTGGGATCACCTACTCTACTACTGGTAGGCTTTCCATAGTGAGAAGCGAGCTGTGCGAGAGGACTCTAGTTGACCTGGCAGGCCTTCTGTATCAGACTGTACTCATGTTGCAGATACAGACCCCTGACGCGTTCAGCTCTGGGCCCGTTATGTACCCAGAATCTGTTCTTTGCATCATGCCGTACTGTTGCGCCGACGCAAAAGTCATGAGAACCTGGATCGAGACCTTTAAGGAGAAAAAGTGGATCACCCCTGTCCGGGCCACGCTCGGAAAGAGGAGACGTCCTCCCTCTGACTGCAGGGGGGTTACGTATCATTGCACCGGTTGTAAAAACTTCTACAAGGACCTGTTCACCAACAATATCCCCGGTCACAGGCTTATCCAGCGTGTCTACGGTGAAGACAAGAAGAGAAGGATAGGACGGTGTGTCAATGAAAGACGGTGGCTCTCGTGATCCTGACCCGGCCTGGCAACGGTGACACCGTTCAACATTTGCCTGAACGTAGATCGAGACGAAAAGCACTGTATATACCATTTCGTATACATGCATTGAGTACAGACCGGTGATAGTATACCTTTAGCATCCCAAGCACGGGTAAAGATGTCTTTCAGTCAGAAGGAGTATGTGTTCACCCACACAATGAACAAGGTCAGTGAAGCACATCAGCCTACCATGTTCAAGATTGACTTGCAAGGGCTCATACCCTTTGGAGACTGCAGCACTCTGTTCATCATTGACAACATGACAGTTACTGCATACAAGCAAGGCACCTTGGACAAAATACCAGTCAAGTTCACTGTCCTCAATGACAACAAGACAAGGATCCTGACTAATGATCCATCTAAACTTTCATCCCAGTGGAACGTTGACATTAACGGTGGCTCCTGTATCAAGATAGCTGGCACGGACACAGTGCCTTTCAATCGAACGCTATCTGTCTATGATGACGACAACAGGCAGGCTCTCATCAATGTCTTAGCCTTCATGATGTCAAACAGTCTCTGGGCCTCGGACAGAGCGAAAGGAGCTTTAGACGTGCTGGTCGCGTCTCCTCGAGGGGAGTTTCAATTCATATGCGGCCTGTGTTCGGCGAAAGGCTTTGTCAGCATTACCAGGGGACCCAGTGGAATATCATCCTTTTCTTTCCCCCAGTGTGCAGACAGCTATGTGTGCATACCTTCCCATCAACTCAGCACTGACAAGGACTATGATGCTCTCAGAAATGTCCTAGCTCTTTGGCGATCTGCCTCCCTTGACGACCTTGGAATTCTCCACAGAGTCACTCAGGAGATGGCAATGGCAACCCCGCGAGCCTTCCAAGACCTCGACTGTACATCTTTCCCTCCTAGACACATGTATGGGGGGGGAATTGTCATCCCATATGCTGTGATGAAATATGTCACCGCACTGTACCAGACCATGAGCGAGTACGCGGACAACATTGCCATTGTAGACGAAAATAGGCCTCACATCAAAGTCTTGATCCAGAGCCCCTCTGAAAACATAGGTGAAATCACTGGGCATCTCTCAATCACCATACTCTATGGAACAACACTCTGGGACGTATACACCAAACTCATCCATGGGCTGAGGCTTGCGGAGGGATGTGAGGAAGAAAACATTGACAGTCTTGCTACTGTCACACAGTTAAGCACCGAGGTGTTGATCAGGAGAACCCAGTTGAAGTTTATGTTGAATAACCATATGTCTTTAAGGGATTGGTATAACTTTTACTATGGGGCTAACAACAATTGCGTGATATGTGCAGGAGGTCTATGTTATACAGTAATGTTTCACAAATATATTGAATAAAGGCAAAAGACACCATTGATTTGGTTTATTCATGTAAAGAAAAAGTACACTCTAGCTGTAACATTGTATAATATCTTACAGAGTATGTTATGAAAAGAGTTCACTATTCATATCCATAGCCTTGTGCTGAGAATATCGAACCCTCTTGTGTCCTTCGATCCTACTCCATCCTTGTCATTGTCTCCCCTCACGTTAGGGGGAAGGTCGTGGCACAAAAGTTACATTCCTAGCCCCTCTCACGTAGTCAATCAACTCTCCTATGGTGGAGAAGTGTAGATTGGTCCCACATCGAAAGCCATACCTATCGAACATGACCTTGTATACCCTTCCTTTCCCTGTTACAATGTCAAAGAGGTATCCAGAGCGGTGTTCATCCATGTAACATACTGCAGCAGCAGGGTTGATGTTTTCACTTTGCATACTCTTTAGACTGTTTAACAAGGCAGTGTGCTCACATGACCCTGGGGACCTACCAGTTGGCGACTGCCCAAGAGACAGTCCCCACCATGCACTCTTTAGTAACTGTATCATAGTATGCATCTCTTCCACTACACGTATGCAAGTCCCCTTGCTTTGACCACCAGGTATGGCTCTAGGTCTAGCCATCAGGTACCCTCCTGGGTAATTTGCAATCATGTCTTCTATAATTTTTGCTGGTTGACTGTATTCCCACTGTAGGAAGTCGGTGCATTTGTAACGGCCTCCAGTGACATATATGTCGAATGAGATAATGTCACAATCCCCTGTCTTCATCATTCATGAACACACTCCTCCGGGCTCCGCTCCACGGTAGTCCGCTATGGCAAAAGCTCCCACCTTTACCTCGGGTCTATTGAGGAAAGATATCATTTGTTCCTCAGATACGGAACCCCACCAGTGGTCACCCAGTGACTCTACAAATGAAAGCCATGATCTGTCCAATAGAGGCCAGTTTCCATAGGTCACTTCCATCCCAGTCATTTCGAATAGACACTTGATATTTCTTCCCCAGTGCTGAGAGAGGCAAACTGTTAACAGATCCTAAGAACAGACCTTGCTATTTAACTGCCTCCCTGTAATACTCGGTTGGGTAAAC
Source organism: Salvelinus alpinus (assembly GCF_045679555.1). NCBI lineage: Eukaryota > Metazoa > Chordata > Actinopteri > Salmoniformes > Salmonidae > Salvelinus > Salvelinus alpinus. Next base: position 61,398,571 of record NC_092086.1, on the reverse strand, counting down.
ACAGAGAGTTGGACAGCACAGACAAGGTTGGATGAGTGCCCAGAGCTGGATAAACAAGTAGAGCCGTTGCCTAGGTGACGGGAAGATAAACAGACAGGGCTGGAGAAAGTAAGCCTGTGTGGACAGCACAGACAAGGTTGGATGAGCCTGTGTGGACAGCACGGACAAGGTTGGATGAGCCTGTGTGGACAGCACAGACAAGGTTGGATGAGTGCCCAGGTGACTGGAAGATAAACAGACAGGGCTGGAGAAAGTAAGCCTGTGTGGACAGCACAGACAAGGTTGGATGAGTGCCCAGGGCTGGATAAACAAGTAGAGCCGTTGCCTAGGTGACGGGAAGATAAACAGACAGGGCTGGAGAAAGTAAGCCTGTGTGGACACAACAGCCACCTTATGATGAGTGGTATATGAGTTGCTAAACACCCTAGGTTGGATATATGGATAATCTGTGGATATAGAGACAAACACAGCAAAGGTTGAATTAACAAGCCACGGATGAATAACCAATGCATTGTGACATGAATGGACCCTTGTTGGACAGCACAGAAACAGTTGGACGAGTGCCCAAGGGCTGGATAAACAAGTAGAGCCGTTGCCCAGGTGGCGGGGAGATACACAAGACAGGGCTGGAGAAAGTAAGCCTCTGTGGATACAACAGCCACTTTATGATGAGTGGTAGATGAGGTGCTAAACACCCTAGCTTGGATATATGGATAATGTGTGGATTTGGAGACAAGGTTGGATGCACGCAAGTGGTTGAGTAAACAGGCCAAGGATGAATAACCAAGGCATTGTGGCATGAATGGACCCTTGTTGGACAGCACAGAAACAGTTGGACGAGTGCCCAAGGGCTGGATAAACAAGTAGAGCCGTTGCCTAGGTGGCGGGGAGATACACAAGACAGGGCTGGAGAAAGTAAGCCTCTGTGGATACAACAGCCACTTTATGATGAGTGGTAGATGAGTAGCTAAACACCCTAGCTTGGATGAATGGATAATGTGTGGATTTAGAGACAAGGTTGGATGCACGCAAGTGGTTGAGTAACAGGCCAAGGATGAATAACCAAGGCATTGTGGTATGAATGGAGCCCTTTTGGATAGCACAGACACGGTTGGATGAAGCAGTACCGGGTGGATAGCCCAGCTATAATGACTTTGTGAAACATGTGTAGTTGCAATGGTACTGCTCTTTGTAACGTATGTGAATAAAAAGAAAAAGACTCTGACATGACTGGTGATACACTTTATTGATTGCATGTCAAAACAATGATATGTAATGTATATTACATTGACACATATACTGTCACAAATATTAATTGAGATGTACAGTAATACAATGGTCATGGCCTATACCTCTGGTCATACGGGCTAGTCTGTATGGAACGTTTGAGACTGGGTAGGCCTCCACTTGTCTCCACTGGTCCCCTCCTTCTCCCTCCTGTTACATCCATCTTGCTCATGCACAGGTCCGGTGTTGTAGAAAGGGGTCTTGGTACAAAGGAAACCTTTGCAACCGTTGTCATATGGTCCAGCAAACTTGTCATTGAGTTAAAGTGTATATCTGTATCAAGCACAAACCCAGACTTATCAAACGTGACCTTGTATGGTTGTCCTTTTGCTGTTACAATTTCGAAGAGGTATCCATATTCCTCTTCATCCATGTAACAGATCGCTGCAGCTGGCTTGGGGTATTCATCTTCCATCTTTTTTAGGTCCTGTATAACTTCAATGTGATTTGATGACCTTGGGGAACTGCCCGTCGAATGTCCCCACCATGCACCCTCTAGTAGCTGTATCATTTCACGCATCCCTTCCACTACACATTTGCCAGACCAATTGTTCTGTTCATCAGGTATGTCTCTTGGTCTAGCCATCAAGTAACCGCTTGGGACTGCTTTAAGCACATCGGTTATTAGCTGAACAGGGTCACCTCTGTCCCAGTCTAGGAACTCAGTGCATTTGTAATAGCCTTGGGTGACGTGTATATCAAATGGGATGAGAGTATTGTCAGTGCTCTTCACCATACAGGAACACACTCCTCCCTGCATGTCACCAAAGTAGGCCGTGATGGCAATAGCTCCTACAGTAACTTCGGGTCTATTTAGGGATGCCATTAGCTGCTCTTCAGAGACGGAGCCCCACCACCTCTCACCCAGCCATTCTACCAGTGGAAGCCAGGATCTGTTCAATAGAGGCCAGTTGCCATATTTCCTTTGCTTAGAGACACGGAGTGAGTCGAATTGTCTTCTCCCCATATAGGCCATCTTCCAACCACTTATCTATTTTGCTATATGTATGTAATTGGTATCATAGTTCTTGTGATTCAGCCATTGTAAGTAGTAGGAGAAGTGGAACCATACCCCAAAGCCGCACACTCTCACCAACCCCAGGAAAGGGCCATATGTTTTCTAACTGTTGTTGCTAGAGACGTGGCTAGTTGCTCATCATGATTATGATCACATGCAGCCTTATGAACAGCTTTCACCTCTGTACAACCACACCTAACCCGTAACTTAACCCAGTCATGAAAAGGTGTTTAACTGTGACACCTACTGCAACTGTCGCATTTAACAGCTAATCATGGACCTATATCTCCTTACCTCAGGCAATTGTGCATTTCCGACCTCTGATCATGTCAGATGAGAGTGGTATAGAAACTGACAATAGCGAGCTGAGCGCGGTAAGATACACACATGTTATATCATACTCTATAGACACCTCTTTCATAGACCATGCTCATCATAGTCATTTAGCTTATACTGATTCTAACACTCATCTCTATTCCACAGGTATCTACCATAATCCTGACCCGTTCTGTAGGTACTCGGTTTGATGTCCTTTCATTCACTGTTGTAAAGTATACCATGTATAAGTGATACATTTCCCATGTCTTTAATAAACATTCAGGAGAGTGATTACATACTATCGTCTGACGATGAGGGACCTAGGAACCTTGTCTTGGAACAAGCCCCTCCACTGTTGCCCCCAGAAGTCATCAACCGGCCTCAACCTCACCTAGCATTACCTCCTCTTCCCCAGTTGAACAATGCAGAAGATGAAATGGTAGATATGGTAGTGTATACTGTGATGACACTTTTGCTCGTGTGTATGACTTGTTGGTAATGTGGTTATGTCTCTTTCGCTCAAGTATATGGCCGATGATGAGTATGGAGCTGATGAGGATGGAGGTGATGAAGATGGAGGTGATGAGGATGGAGATGACTAGGTTGCAATGTGTTGAGACCTAACTACACTGAACCCATTTTTTTCATTTTTGAGCTGCCACTATGTCCTACTTTTGGTATGGATGTATGTAAATGTTATGTACTCTGTAAATAAATGTGACCTGGTATTCCTGCTCAGGATATTATTGTCTTTATTCACAGAAGGATATGGACATTGAATAATACACCACAAGCACTTTGTAATGGCACATTTACCAAGCGATATGACAGTGATTACATATGCTCTACACCTATATATTTCCCACTCTAGACAGTGTGTCTGGCATCTGTGACACCTGGGTTACGTTCCAGCCCTTCATCCCCAAACATGTGGTTCTTTGGTCGGGCTACAAAGGTTGCATCTTCAAGGCAGCAGATGCGGGAAAGAATAGATGTGATATCTGGAAAGTGTGCACCTGTCCCAATCGTAAACCCCAAGTTATCAAACGTCACCTTGAATCTCTTTCCCTTGGCAGTTACAATATCAAACAGGTATCCCAAACTGTCCTCATTCATATAATGGATTGCGGCAGCTGGGTTGGTGTGCTTGTTTCTCCTCATTCTTAGAAGCTCTATCACTTTACCATGTGGTGGGGACATTTCCAAACTGAGGAATGCAGCTCCCCACCATGAGCCTTTTATCAGCTTTACAATATAACACAGCTCGTCCACTATTTGTGTCATAGCAAAGTATTTGGGGTTATGAGCCATCCACCTGGGTCTACGTAGCAAGTGTCCTTCTCCCAGTTTACGCACCAGAACTTTCATAATGTCAATAGGAGTTGAAAATAGACCTTGTACCATATCGGTACAGATGTACCTGCCTCGACTAATAACAACAGTAAAAGTCATGACTGAATCCTGTGTCTTCACCATAATCGAACACACTCCTCCTTGCATGCCGCCGAAGTGTGCTGCGACGACAATGTCCCCTTTGCGACTGTTAGCTGTATCCATGAATGTGATAATCTGCTCTTTAGAAACTGATCCCCACCAGCGCTCCCCCAGCCATTCTAGGAAGGAATGCCATGATGTGTTCAGTATAGACCAACTAAGCCTGCTTTCCATCGAATGTTGCTTTCTCGAATCTTCCACAGCTGGAATCGAGTCGTGACCATCTTCACAGTAAACCTGTACCTCGCCACCCTCTTTGCTGTAGCCTTCGTTGCTGTCCACCACCTCGCCATCGTCAACCTCTTCATCGTACACGTCTTCACAGTCCACCACCTCGTCGTCGTAAACCTCTTCATCGTACACGTCGTCACAGTCCACCACCTCGTCATCATCGACTTCTTCACATTCCACGACAGCGCCGGTGTCAACCTCTTCACCATAGACCGCTTCACAGTAGATCACCTCTTTGTCGTCAACCTGTTCACAGTAGAGCTGTTCACTGTCGACGTCTTGGGTGTGGACCTCGTAGTCTGACTCCTCGGAATCGTAAATGTCGTAGTCCACAAGACTATCGGTTGAACGGGGACTAGTTTCAGCCTGCTGGTCTCTGGTATCCTCCATGTCAGCACCGGGAGTGTCTCGGTTATGGGTATAGTCCTCTTGACAATTGTCCTGATAATCATCACACATCCAATCCTCGTAGTCACCTGCCATGGCCGCTCTCGAACTGCTTTCGGAATCAGATGATTTGGAGCGTGAGGACCTAACTGCTTGTGGTATATGACTGTTCCCAATCTCATAACCCTGGCAGTAACCGTAACAAGACTGAGTCTGGTCTCTGGTATCCTCCATGTCAGCACCGGGAGTATCTCGGTTATGGGTATAGTCCTCTTGACAATTGTCCTGATAATCATCACACATCCAATCCTCGTAGTCACCTGCCATGGCCGCTCCCGAACTGCTTTCGGAATCAGATGATTTGGAGCCTGAGGACCTAACTGCTTGTGGTATATGGCTGTTCCCAATCTCATAACCCTGGCAGTAACCGTAACAAGACTGAGTCTGAGGCCTCTTGACACAAACAACTGTCTCGTAATGGTTCCGACTATTCTCCAAATATATGCCCTGCTTAGACACCTCTAAACCATTAGATCTGTATTCAATCCAACGGTTGGTATAGTATGTATATATGCTTACACCCAACATGTCTGCAGCGGCTTGAATCTCCACTTCGGTCGCCCAACTACCTAAACAATTCATGTTGGACTCCGTAATGTACTCTGACACTGAATGGTAACACACTCTCAGGATGGTCCTATACATATGTTGTTTGCTCTGTAGCTGCTGCACCACCGCATTTCGAATTGGCTCATGGTACTCCTCTGTACCACATAGTGCTTCACTGACCGCTCTGAAGAAACAATTTCCGTCACCTTTTATTTTCACATTCTTACACGGAGCACCTAACACACCAGACGCAGTATGACTGAGAGACCTCTTGTTGCACTGCACCTTCAGCCTAGTGCACAGCAACTGGGCATCTTCAACTGTAACAGGGTTGAACTGCAGCTCTCTGCATGTGCTGCCACTAACAAAGTCAATGTCTGAGTCGTCGCTACTGTCATTCTCCTTTGCTGTATTACAATATCTGAGTGTATAGAAAGACTCTGATTTCCCATGTGCCATTATACACTCTGTTCTGCTTCTTGAGAGACACCAGTACAGTCATTAATATATCGCTTTGGCCCCTATTGTCAAAGAGCCACAGTTCTGCAGACTGAGTCATGATTAGGGCGGGCCTACGGAAAGCGTCATCAAACACACAGAGCTTGACAGAAGCCACAGGAGCCTATAAGGCTTCCATGCTTGCTGACTGAGTCATGATAGGGCGGACCTAAGGAAAGCGTCATCAAACACACAGAGCTTGACAGAAGCCACAGGAGCCTATAATGGCTGCCATGCTTGCTGACTGAGTCATGATAGGGCGGACCTAAGGAAAGCGTCATCAAACACACAGAGCTTGACAGAAGCCACAGGAGCCTATAATGGCTGCCATGCTTGCTGACTGAGTCATGATAGGGCGGACCTAAGGAAAGCGTCATCAAACACACAGAGCTTGACAGAAGCCACAGGAGCCTATAATGGCTGCCATGCTTGCTGACTGAGTCATGATAGGGCGGACCTAAGGAAAGCGTCATCAAACACACAGAGCTTGACAGAAGCCACAGGAGCCTATAATGGCTGCCATGCTTGCTGACTGAGTCATGATAGGGCGGACCTAAGGAAAGCGTCATCAAACACACAGAGCTTGACAGAAGCCACAGGAGCCTATAAGGCTTCCAGGCTTGCTCACTGTGAGGGCTTGGGTAGTCATGTTATAGTTTATAATGCTGTTGAATGCAAGTAAAAAATAAAGTATGCTCTGACAAGCAACTGTCAAGTGTTACCACTGTCTAGAACATCAAGTGTTGGTGTGTGCGAAGTGACAGGCTGTCCCCCCGTACTGCCCTTGGGCCCCGTGTGAGTTTGGGTATTGATTCTAAAAACGCCCCCCCTCCTGCACTACCTTCCCTTGGTTGTGGATATTGTGCCTTTTGGGTATGGTTGTTGTTACATAACCCTCCCGTTGTCCTCCTATTATGCCTAGCACACAGTGTCCCCCCCCGGGTCACCCTGTCCCGTCTTGGCTAAAGGCCCAGTGGGCACAAGTGTGACAGTATGGGTGTGAACAGCCTTTGCAGATGTATTTCTTACACCTGCAGCACGTGGTGTGTGTCTTGGCGTCCTTCTTGGGTGGGCAGAGCTGACACCTCTTCCTCTTACTCGCCCCCAGCGGGGCGGCGGCGGCGGCGGCTCGCTCCCGGGCTTGCGGACGAGCCTCGTCGGCGGATACACGCTCGCCCCGTAGGACTTTGACAAGTGCGGACGCGGCTTCGGTGCGGGGGAGACGCTGCCTTCTTTGGATCTGGGGCTTCACGAGCGCCTTTCCGAGCTGCTCCAGGAACACCCTCCTCTTGTTCCGCTTCCCAGGCATCCAGTCGGGGTTGATCTCTCGCCATATGACAAAGGCGTTGTAGGAGGACACGTCGAGGATGTTGTGGAAGATGACCAGGGGCCAGCGGGCGGTCATCCGTCTGCAGCTGTAGGTCCCGACCACCTTGTCTAGGTTGTCCACGCCGCCCTTGTTGCGGTTGTAGTCTAGGATGAGGGCCGGCTTCCGGTCTCGGCGATCGCTAACGTCGGGCTCCGCGTGCCGCGTGCTCAGAAGCAGCACGTTCTTGTTTCTCTTTGCCAGGTAGGACACTAGAGTGGCGGTGGGCGTGAAGGCGAACATGGAGGACGAGACCTGTCTGCCCTTGGACTGGAGCAGCGCGGGAGGGAGCTCGGGCTTGTTCTTTCGCACCGTGCCCACCATGGTGAGGTCCCTCTCGAGGAGCCGCTGCCCGAGTTCGTAGGAGGTGAAGAAATTGTCACACGTGACGTTGTGACCGGCCGGCAGTCCCTCGGTCAGATCGAGGACGACGCGCGCGCCCTGGTTCTTCTCGGGGCCTCCGCCGGCCGCCTTGCCGGTGTACACCTGCATCTTCCAAGCGTAGCTGGACTTGGCGTCGCAGGCCACCCACGACTTGATGCCGTATTTGGCCGGCTTGCTGGGAATGTACTGTCGGAAAGGACAGCGTCCTTTCGGCGGGGGGGGGGGGGGGAGAGGGGAGGGAGAGGAGAGGGAGAGGAGATTAGCAGCGTCATCGTTACTGGCTCACCATCGGGGCGCACTGCGTTTACGTTACCGCCCGTGCTACTACTGCCGATTGCTACTACTGCCCATTGCTGCTACTACTGCCGATTGCTGCTACTACTGCCGATTGCTACTACTGCCCGTGCTACTACTGCCCGTGCTCTCTATGCTACACGTACATAGACAGATACATAGACTGCCCGTGCTCTCTATGCTACACGTACATACACAGATACATAGACTGCCTGTGCTCAGACTGCCCGTGCTCTCTATGCTACACGTACATAGACAGATACATAGACTGCCTGTGCTCAGACTGCCCGTGCTCTCTATGCTACACGTACATAGACAGATACATAGACTGCCCGTGCTCTCTAAGCTACACGTACAAACACAGATACAATGACTGCTACCGCTCTCTATGCTACACGTACAAACACAGATACATAGACTGCCCGTGCTCTCTATGCTACACGTACATAGACAGATACATAGACAGATACATAGACTGCTACCGCTCTCTATGCTACACGCTGTCTATGCTACACGTACAAACACAGATACATAGACTGCCCGTGCTCTCTAAGCTACACGTACATACACAGATACATAGACCGCCCGTGCTCTCTATGCTACACGTACAAAAACACAGATACATAGACTGCCCGTGCTCTCTACGCTTACACGTACAAAAACACAGATACATAGACGGCTACCTCTGAACGGGACCAGTTGTTCGTCCACCGTCACTTCGGGCCCCGGGTTGTAGAGGGCCTGCAGCCGCTCCTCCCACAGGTCCCACACCTCTCTTACGGCCGCCAGTCTGTCGGTGGCGAGTCTCGCGGGTCTCGACTGGCGGTCGTCGAATCGCAGCAGCCTCGAGTACTTGTGAAACACCTTGAGCGGCATGGTGGCGCGAAACACGGTCCTGCCGCTCTCGGCGTCCCACAGGCTGGCCGCTGCCTCGCCTCGGGACCTGTAGACGCCGGCTAGGATCAGCAGCCCTACGTAGGCGCGCAGGTCGGTGGAGTCCATGGGTCGCCAGCCGTCGCCGTATTTTCTCACCCCCTGCAGATTCGTCATGTCCACGATTATCCTTTCTATGGCCGGTGTGACAAACAGCCGGAAGGCGGACGCGATGTCGATCGCTCGCGACGCGGCGTAGGCCGTTGGGCCCGGCGTCACGGCGGGGCAGGGCCGGCGGATGGCGCGGGGCCGGTCCGGGCCGCGATAGGCCGCGGAGGACCATTTGATTTTGCCGTTTTTTGACAGCAACGTCTCCCTTTCTCGCTCTGGCTCTCTGGCTCTGTCTCGCTCTGGCTCTCTTTCTCGCTCTCGCTCTGGCTCTCGCTCTCTGTCTCGCTCTCTGTCTGGCTCTCTGTCTCGCTCTCGGGCAGCGGCCGCGTCTCCCTCTCGCTCTCCCTCTCGCTCTTCCTCTCGCTCTTCCTCCGAAGAGGAGCACGACCGCGAGGCCGAGTCGTTTTCGTAGTCGTCCGCGTTGCGCTCGGGGTTGTATTCCTCGCCGTCTTCATCTTCCGAAACGTCCTCCTCTTCGGAATCGCAGTAGTCTTCTTCGTCTTCTTGGTTGACGCTGGAGGATATCTGTTCCAGGACCTGAGCCGCGCTGAAACCAGGACTGCCAGGCGTCGTAGGCGGAGGGCTCGCGATCGGCGGGGTCGTATTCCTCGTCGTCGTCATCATCCTCGTCGTCGTCGTCCTCATCATCGTCCTCATCTTCTTCTTCTTTTTGTTCTTCTTCTTGGTCTTCTTCTTCTTCTTCTTCCTGACAATATTAGTAGCCTCTCTACGCCCTGCTTACAGTCGTAGGCGGAGGGCTCACGCTCGGCGGGGTCGTATTCCTCCTTGTCGTCGTCCTCGTCGTCGTCGTCCTCGTCCTCGTCCTCATCTTCTTCTTCTTCTTCCTGACAATATTAGTAGCCTCTCTACGCCCTGCTTACGGTGGCCACGTGAATGGGACGAGGCGCGCGAATGGACGAGGCGCGTGGTCGGCCCTGCCTGCCTGCTCCTTCGGCCCTTCGGTCCCATCCGGTACGCCCATCCGGCTGGCCTCCCAGTGTGATAGCGCCGAGGTCGTGGTGCACTGAGTTGTCGGGGACAACTGGTCCCTGACAGGGTCACTCTGACCCGGCCCAGACAGAGGGGAACGACTCCTAACAACAGGGCCGGGGGTCACTCTGACCCGGCACCAGACAGGGGTAGGAGGGTTACAACATACATACTTGCTAACGCTGCCGGGGATGTCTCTGACCCACACAGACACTGGAAATCAACTCGTAAAGCTTGGCCGGGGGTAACTCTGACCCGCCGAGGCAAGGGGGAAGGTTGTGTAACAACAGCCATACCCGAAAGGCACAATATCCACAACCAAGGGAAGGTAGTTTGGAGGGGGGCGTTTTTAGAATCGATATCCAAACTCACACGGGGACAGAGGGCCGTATTGGGGACAGAGGGCCGTATTCGACACAGGGCCCTTGCCCGAAATTTGGCGCGTGTCAATTTTGGGGCAGGACCTTTGACTAGTATCCAGCAGGTGGTAGTGTTGGGTCACTATGACCCCGCCCACACAGGGACAGGAGGGTTACAACATACACCTTGCTAACGATGCCGGGGTCACTCTGACCCCGCCCACACAGGTGTAGGAGGGTTACAACATACACCTTGCTAACGCTGCCGGGGTCCCTCTGACCCCTCTGACGTCACTATGACCCCGCCCACACAGGGACAGGAGGGTTACAACATACACCTTGCTAACGCTGCCGGGGTCCCTCTGACCCACACACAGACACGGGCAATCAACTCGGAACTGCCCGTGGTCACTCTGACCCGCCGAGACAACGGGAGGGTTAAAACCTTCCTCTACTTCTCTGCTTGTCAAATGCGGAGAAGGTTTATTCAGTATGGAACTTACGTTAGAGCAGTTTCTCTAAATCACTACCACATGTTTTTCAAACTTTCCCAAACTTTAACTGCCGTTTTGACCCCTTTCGCAACATTTTACAGAAAAAAATGTCTGCTATATAAAATCTTCCCCTTCTTGTCTGCTTTTCAAGTACGTAGTCGGACTTCAAATCGGGGCTACCGATCTGTAACAAGAGCTATTTTCGTAACCCATTGCTGTCTTTTAAATTTTTGTAAAACATATCAGAAGTTAGCAGATTCATTTATTTCCAAACAACTATCATTTTGACCACTAAAAGAGTTAGACAAAAATATTTTGGATTAAATCCTTCCTCTACTTCTGCTTGTCAAATGCGGAAACAGTTTATTCAGTATGGAACTTACGTTACAACAGTTTTACTAACGCTACCACATGTTTTTCAAACTTTCCCAAACAACTGCCGTTTTGAACATTTCGCAACATTTTACAGAAAAAAATGTCTGCTATATAAAATCTTCCCCTTCTTGTCTGCTTTTCAAGTACGTAGTCGGACTTCAAATCGGGGCTACCGATCTGTAACAAGAGTTATTTTCGTAACCCATTGCTGTCTTTTACGTTTTTGTAAAACATATCAGAAGTTAGCAGATTCATTTATTTCCAAACAACTATCATTTTGACCACTAAAAGAGTTAGACAAAAATATTTTGTATTAAATCCTTCCTCTACTTCTGCTTGTCAAATGCGGAAACAGTTTATTCAGTATGGAACTTACGTTACAACAGTTTTACTAACGCTACCACATGTTTTTCAAACTTTCCCAAACAACTGCCGTTTTGACCATTTCGCAACATTTTACAGAAAAAAATGTCTGCTATATAAAATCTTCCCCTTCTTGTCTGCTTTTCAAGTACGAAGTCGGATTTCAAATCGGGGCTACCGATCTGTAACTAGAGCTATTTTCGTAACCCATTGCTGTCTTTTACGTTTTTGTAAAACATGTCAGAAGTTAGCAGATTCATTTATTTCCAAACAACTATCATTTTGACCACTAAAAGAGTTAGACAAAAATATTTTGGTATAAATCCTTCCACTACTTCTGCTTGTCAACTGCGGAAACAGTTTATTCAGTATGGAACTTACGTTACAGCAGTTTTACTAACGCTACCACATGTTTTTCAAACTTTCCCAAACAACTGCCGTTTTGACCATTTCGCAACATTTTACAGAAAAAAATGTCTGGTATATAAAATCTTCCCCTTCTTGTCTGCTTTTCAAGTACGTAGTCGGACTTCAAATCGGGGCTACCGATCTGTAACAAGAGCTATTTTCGTAACCCATTGCTGTCTTTTACATTTTTGTAAAACATATCAGAAGTTAGCAGATTCATTTATTTCCAAACAACTATCATTTTGACCACTAAAAGAGTTAAACAGAAATATATTGGATTAAATCCTTCCTCTCCTTCTGCTTGTCAAATGTGGAAACAGTTTATTCAGTATGGAACTTACGTTACAACAGTTTTACTAACGCTACCACATGTTTTTCAAACTTTCCCAAACAACTGCCGTTTTGACCATTTCGCAACATTTTACAGAAAAAAATGTCTGCTATATAAAATCTTCCCCTTCTTGTCTGCTTTTCAAGTACGTAGTCGGACTTCAAATCGGGGCTACCGATCTGTAACAAGAGCTATTTTCGTAACCCATTGCTGTCTTTTACATTTTTGTAAAACTTATCAGAAGTTAGCAGATTCATTTATTTCCAAACAACTATCATTTTGACCACTAAAAGAGTTAAACAGAAATATATTGGATTAAATCCTTCCTCTCCTTCTGCTTGTCAAATGCGGAAACAGTTTATTCAGTATGGAACTTACGTTACAACAGTTTTACTAACGCTACCACATGTTTTTCAAACGTTCCCAAACAACTGCCGTTTTGACCATTTCGCAACATTTTACAGAAAAAAATGTCTGCTTACAAAATCTTCCCCTTCTTGTCTGCTTTTCAAGTACGAAGTCGGATTTCAAATCGGGGCTACCGATCTGTAACTAGAGCTATTATCGTAAACCATTGCATGTCTTTTAGGTTTTTGTAAAACATGTCAGAAGTTAGCAGATTCATTTATTTCCAAACAACTATCATTTTGACTACTAAACCAAAGAGTCAGACAAAAATATTTTGGGGTAAATCCTTCCTCTACTTCTGCTTGTCAAATGCGGAAACAGTTTGTTCAGTATGGAACTTACGTTACAACAGTTTTACTAACGCTACCACAAGTTTTTCAAACTTTCCCAAACAACTGCCGTTTTGACCATTTCGCAACATTTTACAGAAAAAAATGTCTGCTATATAAAATCTTCCCCTTCTTGTCTGCTTTTCAAGTACGAAGTCGGATTTCAAATCGGGGCTACCGATCTGTAACTAGAGCTATTTTCGTAACCCATTGCTGTCTTTTACGTTTTTGTAAAACATATCAGAAGTTAGCAGATTCATTTATTTCCAAACAACTATCATTTTGACCACTAAAAGAGTTAGACAAAAATATTTTGTATTAAATCCTTCCTCTACTTCTGCTTGTCAAATGCGGAAACAGTTTATTCAGTATGGAACTTACGTTACAACAGTTTTACTAACGCTACCACATGTTTTTCAAACTTTCCCAAACAACTGCCGTTTTGACCATTTCGCAACATTTTACAGAAAAAAATGTCTGCTATATAAAATCTTCCCCTTCTTGTCTGCTTTTCAAGTACGAAGTCGGATTTCAAATCGGGGCTACCGATCTGTAACTAGAGCTATTTTCGTAACCCATTGCTGTCTTTTACGTTTTTGTAAAACATGTCAGAAGTTAGCAGATTCATTTATTTCCAAACAACTATCATTTTGACCACTAAAAGAGTTAGACAAAAATATTTTGGTATAAATCCTTCCACTACTTCTGCTTGTCAACTGCGGAAACAGTTTATTCAGTATGGAACTTACGTTACAACAGTTTTACTAACGCTACCACATGTTTTTCAAACTTTCCCAAACAACTGCCGTTTTGACCATTTTGCAACATTTTACAGAAAAAAATGTCTGCTATATAAAATCTTCCCCTTCTTGTCTGCTTTTCAAGTACGTAGTCGGACTTCAAATCGGGGCTACCGATCTGTAACAAGAGCTATTTTCGTAACCCATTGCTGTCTTTTACATTTTTGTAAAACATATCAGAAGTTAGCAGATTCATTTATTTCCAAACAACTATCATTTTGACCACTAAAAGAGTTAAACAGAAATATATTGGATTAAATCCTTCCTCTCCTTCTGCTTGTCAAATGTGGAAACAGTTTATTCAGTATGGAACTTACGTTACAACAGTTTTACTAACGCTACCACATGTTTTTCAAACTTTCCCAAACAACTGCCGTTTTGACCATTTCGCAACATTTTACAGAAAAAAATGTCTGCTATATAAAATCTTCCCCTTCTTGTCTGCTTTTCAAGTACGAAGTCGGATTTCAAATCGGGGCTACCGATCTGTAACTAGAGCTATTTTCGTAACCCATTGCTGTCTTTTACGTTTTTGTAAAACATGTCAGAAGTTAGCAGATACATTTATTTCCAAACAACTATCATTTTGACCACTAAAAGAGTTAAACAGAAATATATTGGATTAAATCCTTCCTCTCCTTCTGCTTGTCAAATGTGGAAACAGTTTATTCAGTATGGAACTTACGTTACAACAGTTTTACTAACGCTACCACATGTTTTTCAAACTTTCCCAAACAACTGCCGTTTTGACCATTTCGCAACATTTTACAGAAAAAAATGTCTGCTATATAAAATCTTCCCCTTCTTGTCTGCTTTTCAAGTACGTAGTCGGACTTCAAATCGGGGCTACCGATCTGTAACAAGAGCTATTTTCGTAACCCATTGCTGTCTTTTACATTTTTGTAAAACTTATCAGAAGTTAGCAGATTCATTTATTTCCAAACAACTATCATTTTGACCACTAAAAGAGTTAGACAAAAATATTTTGTATTAAATCCTTCCTCTACTTCTGCTTGTCAAATGCGGAAACAGTTTATTCAGTATGGAACTTACGTTACAACAGTTTTACTAACGCTACCACATGTTTTTCAAACTTTCCCAAACAACTGCCGTTTTGACCATTTCGCAACATTTTACAGAAAAAAATGTCTGCTATATAAAATCTTCCCCTTCTTGTCTGCTTTTCAAGTACGAAGTCGGATTTCAAATCGGGGCTACCGATCTGTAACTAGAGCTATTTTCGTAACCCATTGCTGTCTTTTACGTTTTTGTAAAACATGTCAGAAGTTAGCAGATACATTTATTTCCAAACAACTATCATTTTGACCACTAAAAGAGTTAGACAAAAATATTTTGGTATAAATCCTTCCACTACTTCTGCTTGTCAACTGCGGAAACAGTTTATTCAGTATGGAACTTACGTTACAGCAGTTTTACTAACGCTACCACATGTTTTTCAAACTTTCCCAAACAACTGCCGTTTTGACCATTTCGCAACATTTTACAGAAAAAAATGTCTGCTATATAAAATCTTCCCCTTCTTGTCTGCTTTTCAAGTACGTAGTCGGACTTCAAATCGGGGCTACCGATCTGTAACAAGAGCTATTTTCGTAACCCATTGCTGTCTTTTACATTTTTGTAAAACATATCAGAAGTTAGCAGATTCATTTATTTCCAAACAACTATCATTTTGACCACTAAAAGAGTTAAACAGAAATATATTGGATTAAATCCTTCCTCTCCTTCTGCTTGTCAAATGTGGAAACAGTTTATTCAGTATGGAACTTACGTTACAACAGTTTTACTAACGCTACCACATGTTTTTCAAACTTTCCCAAACAACTGCCGTTTTGACCATTTCGCAACATTTTACAGAAAAAAATGTCTGCTATATAAAATCTTCCCCTTCTTGTCTGCTTTTCAAGTACGTAGTCGGACTTCAAATCGGGGCTACCGATCTGTAACAAGAGCTATTTTCGTAACCCATTGCTGTCTTTTACATTTTTGTAAAACTTATCAGAAGTTAGCAGATTCATTTATTTCCAAACAACTATCATTTTGACCACTAAAAGAGTTAGACAAAAATATTTTGTATTAAATCCTTCCTCTACTTCTGCTTGTCAAATGCGGAAACAGTTTATTCAGTATGGAACTTACGTTACAACAGTTTTACTAACGCTACCACATGTTTTTCAAACTTTCCCAAACAACTGCCGTTTTGACCATTTCGCAACATTTTACAGAAAAAAATGTCTGCTATATAAAATCTTCCCCTTCTTGTCTGCTTTTCAAGTACGAAGTCGGATTTCAAATCGGGTCTACCGATCTGTAACTAGAGCTATTTTCGTAACCCATTGCTGTCTTTTACGTTTTTGTAAAACATGTCAGAAGTTAGCAGATTCATTTATTTCCAAACAACTATCATTTTGACCACTAAAAGAGTTAGACAAAAATATTTTGGTATAAATCCTTCCACTACTTCTGCTTGTCAACTGCGGAAACAGTTTATTCAGTATGGAACTTACGTTACAACAGTTTTACTAACGCTACCACATGTTTTTCAAACTTTCCCAAACAACTGCCGTTTTGACCATTTCGCAACATTTTACAGAAAAAAATGTCTGCTATATAAAATCTTCCCCTTCTTGTCTGCTTTTCAAGTACGTAGTCGGACTTCAAATCGGGGCTACCGATCTGTAACAAGAGCTATTTTCGTAACCCATTGCTGTCTTTTACATTTTTGTAAAACATATCAGAAGTTAGCAGATTCATTTATTTCCAAACAACTATCATTTTGACCACTAAAAGAGTTAAACAGAAATATATTGGATTAAATCCTTCCTCTCCTTCTGCTTGTCAAATGTGGAAACAGTTTATTCAGTATGGAACTTACGTTACAACAGTTTTACTAACGCTACCACATGTTTTTCAAACTTTCCCAAACAACTGCCGTTTTGACCATTTCGCAACATTTTACAGAAAAAAATGTCTGCTATATAAAATCTTCCCCTTCTTGTCTGCTTTTCAAGTACGAAGTCGGATTTCAAATCGGGGCTACCGATCTGTAACTAGAGCTATTTTCGTAACCCATTGCTGTCTTTTACGTTTTTGTAAAACATGTCAGAAGTTAGCAGATACATTTATTTCCAAACAACTATCATTTTGACCACTAAAAGAGTTAGACAAAAATATTTTGGTATAAATCCTTCCACTACTTCTGCTTGTCAACTGCGGAAACAGTTTATTCAGTATGGAACTTACGTTACAGCAGTTTTACTAACGCTACCACATGTTTTTCAAACTTTCCCAAACAACTGCCGTTTTGACCATTTCGCAACATTTTACAGAAAAAAATGTCTGCTATATAAAATCTTCCCCTTCTTGTCTGCTTTTCAAGTACGTAGTCGGACTTCAAATCGGGGCTACCGATCTGTAACAAGAGCTATTTTCGTAACCCATTGCTGTCTTTTACATTTTTGTAAAACATATCAGAAGTTAGCAGATTCATTTATTTCCAAACAACTATCATTTTGACCACTAAAAGAGTTAAACAGAAATATATTGGATTAAATCCTTCCTCTCCTTCTGCTTGTCAAATGTGGAAACAGTTTATTCAGTATGGAACTTACGTTACAACAGTTTTACTAACGCTACCACATGTTTTTCAAACTTTCCCAAACAACTGCCGTTTTGACCATTTCGCAACATTTTACAGAAAAAAATGTCTGCTATATAAAATCTTCCCCTTCTTGTCTGCTTTTCAAGTACGTAGTCGGACTTCAAATCGGGGCTACCGATCTGTAACAAGAGCTATTTTCGTAACCCATTGCTGTCTTTTACATTTTTGTCAAACTTATCAGAAGTTAGCAGATTCATTTATTTCCAAACAACTATCATTTTGACCACTAAAAGAGTTAAACAGAAATATATTGGATTAAATCCTTCCTCTCCTTCTGCTTGTCAAATGCGGAAACAGTTTATTCAGTATGGAACTTACGTTACAACAGTTTTACTAACGCTACCACATGTTTTTCAAACGTTCCCAAACAACTGCCGTTTTGACCATTTCGCAACATTTTACAGAAAAAAATGTCTGCTTACAAAATCTTCCCCTTCTTGTCTGCTTTTCAAGTACGAAGTCGGATTTCAAATCGGGGCTACCGATCTGTAACTAGAGCTATTATCGTAAACCATTGCATGTCTTTTAGGTTTTTGTAAAACATGTCAGAAGTTAGCAGATTCATTTATTTCCAAACAACTATCATTTTGACCACTAAACCAAAGAGTCAGACAAAAATATTTTGGGGTAAATCCTTCCTCTACTTCTGCTTGTCAAATGCGGAAACAGTTTGTTCAGTATGGAACTTACGTTACAACAGTTTTACTAACGCTACCACAAGTTTTTCAAACTTTCCCAAACAACTGCCGTTTTGACCATTTCGCAACATTTTACAGAAAAAAATGTCTGCTATATAAAATCTTCCCCTTCTTGTCTGCTTTTCAAGTACGAAGTCGGATTTCAAATCGGGGCTACCGATCTGTAACTAGAGCTATTTTCGTAACCCATTGCTGTCTTTTACGTTTTTGTAAAACATATCAGAAGTTAGCAGATTCATTTATTTCCAAACAACTATCATTTTGACCACTAAAAGAGTTAGACAAAAATATTTTGTATTAAATCCTTCCTCTACTTCTGCTTGTCAAATGCGGAAACAGTTTATTCAGTATGGAACTTACGTTACAACAGTTTTACTAACGCTACCACATGTTTTTCAAACTTTCCCAAACAACTGCCGTTTTGACCATTTCGCAACATTTTACAGAAAAAAATGTCTGCTATATAAAATCTTCCCCTTCTTGTCTGCTTTTCAAGTACGAAGTCGGATTTCAAATCGGGGCTACCGATCTGTAACTAGAGCTATTTTCGTAACCCATTGCTGTCTTTTACGTTTTTGTAAAACATGTCAGAAGTTAGCAGATTCATTTATTTCCAAACAACTATCATTTTGACCACTAAAAGAGTTAGACAAAAATATTTTGGTATAAATCCTTCCACTACTTCTGCTTGTCAACTGCGGAAACAGTTTATTCAGTATGGAACTTACGTTACAACAGTTTTACTAACGCTACCACATGTTTTTCAAACTTTCCCAAACAACTGCCGTTTTGACCATTTCGCAACATTTTACAGAAAAAAATGTCTGCTATATAAAATCTTCCCCTTCTTGTCTGCTTTTCAAGTACGTAGTCGGACTTCAAATCGGGGCTACCGATCTGTAACAAGAGCTATTTTCGTAACCCATTGCTGTCTTTTACATTTTTGTAAAACATATCAGAAGTTAGCAGATTCATTTATTTCCAAACAACTATCATTTTGACCACTAAAAGAGTTAAACAGAAATATATTGGATTAAATCCTTCCTCTCCTTCTGCTTGTCAAATGCGGAAACAGTTTATTCAGTATGGAACTTACGTTACAACAGTTTTACTAACGCTACCACATGTTTTTCAAACTTTCCCAAACAACTGCCGTTTTGACCATTTCGCAACATTTTACAGAAAAAAATGTCTGCTATATAAAATCTTCCCCTTCTTGTCTGCTTTTCAAGTACGTAGTCGGACTTCAAATCGGGGCTACCGATCTGTAACAAGAGCTATTTTCGTAACCCATTGCTGTCTTTTACATTTTTGTAAAACATATCAGAAGTTAGCAGATTCATTTATTTCCAAACAACTATCATTTTGACCACTAAAAGAGTTAAACAGAAATATATTGGATTAAATCCTTCCTCTCCTTCTGCTTGTCAAATGCGGAAACAGTTTATTCAGTATGGAACTTACGTTACAACAGTTTTACTAACGCTACCACATGTTTTTCAAACTTTCCCAAACAACTGCCGTTTTGACCATTTCGCAACATTTTACAGAAAAAAATGTCTGCTTACAAAATCTTCCCCTTCTTGTCTGCTTTTCAAGTACGAAGTCGGATTTCAAATCGGGGCTACCGATCTGTAACTAGAGCTATTATCGTAAACCATTGCATGTCTTTTAGGTTTTTGTAAAACATGTCAGAAGTTAGCAGATTCATTTATTTCCAAACAACTATCATTTTGACCACTAAACCAAAGAGTCAGACAAAAATATTTTGGGGTAAATCCTTCCTCCACTTCTGCTTGTCAAATGCGGAAACAGTTTGTTCAGTATGGAACTTACGTTACAACAGTTTTACTAACGCTACCACAAGTTTTTCAAACTTTCCCAAACAACTGCCGTTTTGACCATTTCGCAACATTTTACAGAAAGAAATGTCTGCTATATAAAATCTTCCCCTTCTTGTCTGCTTTTCAAGTACGAAGTCGGATTTCAAATCGGGGCTACCGATCTGTAACTAGAGCTATTTTCGTAACCCATTGCTGTCTTTTACGTTTTTGTAAAACATGTCAGAAGTTAGCAGATTCATTTATTTCCAAACAACTATCATTTTGACCACTAAAAGAGTTAGACAAAAATATTTTGGATTAAATCCTTCCTCTACTTCTGCTTGTCAAATGCGGAAACAGTTTATTCAGTATGGAACTTACGTTACAACAGTTTTACTAACGCTACCACATGTTTTTCAAACTTTCCCAAACAACTGCCGTTTTGACCATTTCGCAACATTTTACAGAAAAAAATGTCTGCTATATAAAATCTTCCCCTTCTTGTCTGCTTTTCATGTACGAAGTCGGATTTCAAATCGGGACTACCGATCTGTAACTAGAGCTATTTTCGTAACCCTTTGCCTGTCTTTATAGCCTCTGAAAAAAACATGTCAGAAGTTAGCAGATTCATTCATTTCCAAACAACTATCATTTTGACGACTAAACCAAAGAGTTTGACAAAAAATATTTTGGATTAAAACCTTCCTCTACTTCTCTGCTTGTCAAATGCGGAGAAGGTTTATTCAGTATGGAACTTACGTTAGAGCAGTTTCTCTAAATCACTACCACATGTTTTTCAAACTTTCCCAAACTTTAACTGCCGTTTTGACCCCTTTCGCAACATTTTACAGAAAAAAATGTCTGCTATATAAAATCTTCCCCTTCTTGTCTGCTTTTCAAGTACGTAGTCGGACTTCAAATCGGGGCTACCGATCTGTAACAAGAGCTATTTTCGTAACCCATTGCTGTCTTTTAAATTTTTGTAAAACATATCAGAAGTTAGCAGATTCATTTATTTCCAAACAACTATCATTTTGACCACTAAAAGAGTTAGACAAAAATATTTTGGATTAAATCCTTCCTCTACTTCTGCTTGTCAAATGCGGAAACAGTTTATTCAGTATGGAACTTACGTTACAACAGTTTTACTAACGCTACCACATGTTTTTCAAACTTTCCCAAACAACTGCCGTTTTGAACATTTCGCAACATTTTACAGAAAAAAATGTCTGCTATATAAAATCTTCCCCTTCTTGTCTGCTTTTCAAGTACGTAGTCGGATTTCAAATCGGGGCTACCGATCTGTAACAAGAGCTATTTTCGTAACCCATTGCTGTCTTTTACGTTTTTGTAAAACATGTCAGAAGTTAGCAGATTCATTTATTTCCAAACAACTATCATTTTGACCACTAAAAGAGTTAGACAAAAATATTTTGGTATAAATCCTTCCACTACTTCTGCTTGTCAACTGCGGAAACAGTTTATTCAGTATGGAACTTACGTTACAACAGTTTTACTAACGCTACCACATGTTTTTCAAACTTTCCCAAACAACTGCCGTTTTGACCATTTCGCAACATTTTACAGAAAAAAATGTCTGCTATATAAAATCTTCCCCTTCTTGTCTGCTTTTCAAGTACGTAGTCGGACTTCAAATCGGGGCTACCGATCTGTAACAAGAGCTATTTTCGTAACCCATTGCTGTCTTTTACATTTTTGTAAAACATATCAGAAGTTAGCAGATTCATTTATTTCCAAACAACTATCATTTTGACCACTAAAAGAGTTAAACAGAAATATATTGGATTAAATCCTTCCTCTCCTTCTGCTTGTCAAATGCGGAAACAGTTTATTCAGTATGGAACTTACGTTACAACAGTTTTACTAACGCTACCACATGTTTTTCAAACTTTCCCAAACAACTGCCGTTTTGACCATTTCGCAACATTTTACAGAAAAAAATGTCTGCTTACAAAATCTTCCCCTTCTTGTCTGCTTTTCAAGTACGAAGTCGGATTTCAAATCGGGGCTACCGATCTGTAACTAGAGCTATTATCGTAAACCATTGCATGTCTTTTAGGTTTTTGTAAAACATGTCAGAAGTTAGCAGATTCATTTATTTCCAAACAACTATCATTTTGACCACTAAACCAAAGAGTCAGACAAAAATATTTTGGGGTAAATCCTTCCTCTACTTCTGCTTGTCAAATGCGGAAACAGTTTGTTCAGTATGGAACTTACGTTACAACAGTTTTACTAACGCTACCACAAGTTTTTCAAACTTTCCCAAACAACTGCCGTTTTGACCATTTCGCAACATTTTACAGAAAAAAATGTCTGCTATATAAAATCTTCCCCTTCTTGTCTGCTTTTCAAGTACGAAGTCGGATTTCAAATCGGGGCTACCGATCTGTAACTAGAGCTATTTTCGTAACCCATTGCTGTCTTTTACGTTTTTGTAAAACATGTCAGAAGTTAGCAGATTCATTTATTTCCAAACAACTATCATTTTGACCACTAAACCAAAGAGTCAGACAAAAATATTTTGGGGTAAATCCTTCCTCTACTTCTGCTTGTCAAATGCGGAAACAGTTTGTTCAGTATGGAACTTACGTTACAACAGTTTTACTAACGCTACCACAAGTTTTTCAAACTTTCCCAAACAACTGCCGTTTTGACCATTTCGCAACATTTTACAGAAAAAAATGTCTGCTATATAAAACTTCCCCTTCTTTACTGCTTTTCAAGTACGAAGTCGGATTTCAAATCGGGGCTACCGATCTGTAACTAGAGCTATTTTTGTAACCCATTGCATGTCTTTTACATTTTTGTAAAACATGTCAGAAGTTAGAAGATTCATTTATTTCCAAACAACTATCATTTTGACCACTAAAAGAGTTAGACAAAAATATTTTGGATTAAATCCTTCCTCTACTTCTGCTTGTCAAATGCAGAAACAGTTTATTCAGTATGGAACTTACGTTACAACAGTTTTACTAACGCTACCACATGTTTTTCAAACTTTCCCAAACAACTGCCGTTTTGACCATTTCGCAACATTTTACAGAAAAAAATGTCTGCTATATAAAATCTTCCCCTTCTTGTCTGCTTTTCAAGTACGAAGTCGGATTTCAAATCGGGGCTACCGATCTGTAACTAGAGCTATTTTCGTAACCCATTGCTGTCTTTTACGTTTTTGTAAAACATGTCAGAAGTTAGCAGATTCATTTATTTCCAAACAACTATCATTTTGACCACTAAAAGAGTTAGACAAAAATATTTTGGTATAAATCCTTCCACTACTTCTGCTTGTCAACTGCGGAAACAGTTTATTCAGTATGGAACTTACGTTACAACAGTTTTACTAACGCTACCACATGTTTTTCAAACTTTCCCAAACAACTGCCGTTTTGACCATTTCGCAACATTTTACAGAAAAAAATGTCTGCTATACAAAATCTTCCCCTTCTTGTCTGCTTTTCAAGTACGTAGTCGGACTTCAAATCGGGGCTACCGATCTGTAACAAGAGCTATTTTCGTAACCCATTGCTGTCTTTTACATTTTTGTAAAACATATCAGAAGTTAGCAGATTCATTTATTTCCAAACAACTATCATTTTGACCACTAAAAGTGTTAGACAAAAATATTTTGGTATAAATCCTTCCACTACTTCTGCTTGTCAACTGCGGAAACAGTTTATTCAGTATGGAACTTACGTTACAACAGTTTTACTAACGCTACCACATGTTTTTCAAACTTTCCCAAACAACTGCCGTTTTGACCATTTCGCAACATTTTACAGAAAAAAATGTCTGCTATACAAAATCTTCCCCTTCTTGTCTGCTTTTCAAGTACGTAGTCAGACTTCAAATCGGGGCTACCGATCTGTAACAAGAGCTATTTTCGTAACCCATTGCTGTCTTTTACATTTTTGTAAAACATATCAGAAGTTAGCAGATTCATTTATTTCCAAACAACTATCATTTTGACCACTAAAAGAGTTAAACAGAAATATATTGGATTAAATCCTTCCTCTCCTTCTGCTTGTCAAATGCGGAAACAGTTTATTCAGTATGGAACTTACGTTACAACAGTTTTACTAACGCTACCACATGTTTTTCAAACTTTCCCAAACAACTGCCGTTTTGACCATTTCGCAACATTTTACAGAAAAAAATGTCTGCTTACAAAATCTTCCCCTTCTTGTCTGCTTTTCAAGTACGAAGTCGGATTTCAAATCGGGGCTACCGATCTGTAACTAGAGCTATTATCGTAAACCATTGCATGTCTTTTAGGTTTTTGTAAAACATGTCAGAAGTTAGCAGATTCATTTATTTCCAAACAACTATCATTTTGACCACTAAACCAAAGAGTCAGACAAAAATATTTTGGGGTAAATCCTTCCTCTACTTCTGCTTGTCAAATGCGGAAACAGTTTGTTCAGTATGGAACTTACGTTACAACAGTTTTACTAACGCTACCACAAGTTTTTCAAACTTTCCCAAACAACTGCCGTTTTGACCATTTCGCAACATTTTACAGAAAAAAATGTCTGCTATATAAAATCTTCCCCTTCTTGTCTGCTTTTCAAGTACGAAGTCGGATTTCAAATCGGGGCTACCGATCTGTAACTAGAGCTATTTTCGTAACCCATTGCTGTCTTTTACGTTTTTGTAAAACATGTCAGAAGTTAGCAGATTCATTTATTTCCAAACAACTATCATTTTGACCACTAAACCAAAGAGTCAGACAAAAATATTTTGGGGTAAATCCTTCCTCTACTTCTGCTTGTCAAATGCGGAAACAGTTTGTTCAGTATGGAACTTACGTTACAACAGTTTTACTAACGCTACCACAAGTTTTTCAAACTTTCCCAAACAACTGCCGTTTTGACCATTTCGCAACATTTTACAGAAAAAAATGTCTGCTATATAAAATTTTCCCCTTCTTGTCTGCTTTTCAAGTACGAAGTCGGATTTCAAATCGGGGCTACCGATCTGTAACTAGAGCTATTTTCGTAACCCATTGCTGTCTTTTACGTTTTTGTAAAACATGTCAGAAGTTAGCAGATTCATTTATTTCCAAACAACTATCATTTTGACCACTAAAAGAGTTAGACAAAAATATTTTGGATTAAATCCTTCCTCTACTTCTGCTTGTCAAATGCGGAAACAGTTTATTCAGTATGGAACTTACGTTACAACAGTTTTACTAACGCTACCACATGTTTTTCAAACTTTCCCAAACAACTGCCGTTTTGACCATTTCGCAACATTTTACAGAAAAAAATGTCTGCTATATAAAATCTTCCCCTTCTTGTCTGCTTTTCAAGTACGAAGTCGGATTTCAAATCGGGGCTACCGATCTGTAACTAGAGCTATTTTCGTAACCCATTGCTGTCTTTTACGTTTTTGTAAAACATGTCAGAAGTTAGCAGATTCATTTATTTCCAAACAACTATCATTTTGACCACTAAAAGAGTTAGACAAAAATATTTTGGTATAAATCCTTCCACTACTTCTGCTTGTCAACTGCGGAAACAGTTTATTCAGTATGGAACTTACGTTACAACAGTTTTACTAACGCTACCACATGTTTTTCAAACTTTCCCAAACAACTGCCGTTTTGACCATTTCGCAACATTTTACAGAAAAAAATGTCTGCTATACAAAATCTTCCCCTTCTTGTCTGCTTTTCAAGTACGTAGTCGGACTTCAAATCGGGGCTACCGATCTGTAACAAGAGCTATTTTCGTAACCCATTGCTGTCTTTTACATTTTTGTAAAACATATCAGAAGTTAGCAGATTCATTTATTTCCAAACAACTATCATTTTGACCACTAAAAGTGTTAGACAAAAATATTTTGGTATAAATCCTTCCACTACTTCTGCTTGTCAACTGCGGAAACAGTTTATTCAGTATGGAACTTACGTTACAACAGTTTTACTAACGCTACCACATGTTTTTCAAACTTTCCCAAACAACTGCCGTTTTGACCATTTCGCAACATTTTACAGAAAAAAATGTCTGCTATACAAAATCTTCCCCTTCTTGTCTGCTTTTCAAGTACGTAGTCAGACTTCAAATCGGGGCTACCGATCTGTAACAAGAGCTATTTTCGTAACCCATTGCTGTCTTTTACATTTTTGTAAAACATATCAGAAGTTAGCAGATTCATTTATTTCCAAACAACTATCATTTTGACCACTAAAAGAGTTAGACAAAAATATTTTGGTATAAATCCTTCCTCTACTTCTGCTTGTCAACTGCGGAAACAGTTTATTCAGTATGGAACTTACGTTACAACAGTTTTACTAACGCTACCACATGTTTTTCAAACTTTCCCAAACAACTGCCGTTTTGAACATTTCGCAACATTTTACAGAAAAAAATGTCTGCTATATAAAATCTTCCCCTTCTTGTCTGCTTTTCAAGTACGTAGTCGGACTTCAAATCGGGGCTACCGATCTGTAACAAGAGCTATTTTCGTAACCCATTGCTGTCTTTTACGTTTTTGTAAAACATATCAGAAGTTAGCAGATTCATTTATTTCCAAACAACTATCATTTTGACCACTAAAAGAGTTAGACAAAAATATTTTGGTATAAATCCTTCCTCTACTTCTGCTTGTCAACTGCGGAAACAGTTTATTCAGTATGGAACTTACGTTACAACAGTTTTACTAACGCTACCACATGTTTTTCAAACTTTCCCAAACAACTGCCGTTTTGACCATTTCGCAACATTTTACAGAAAAAAATGTCTGCTATATAAAATCTTCCCCTTCTTGTCTGCTTTTCAAGTACGAAGTCGGACTTCAAATCGGGGCTACCGATCTGTAACAAGAGCTATTTTCGTAACCCATTGCTGTCTTTTACGTTTTTGTAAAACATATCAGAAGTTAGCAGATTCATTTATTTCCAAACAACTATCATTTTGACCACTAAATGAGTTAGACAAAAATATTTTGGTATAAATCCTTCCTCTACTTCTGCTTGTCAACTGCGGAAACAGTTTATTCAGTATGGAACTTACGTTACAACAGTTTTACTAACGCTACCACATGTTTTTCAAACTTTCCCAAACAACTGCTGTTTTGAACATTTCGCAACATTTTACAGAAAAAAATGTCTGCTATATAAAATCTTCCCCTTCTTGTCTGCTTTTCAAGTACGTAGTCGGACTTCAAATCGGGGCTACCGATCTGTAACAAGAGCTATTTTCGTAACCCATTGCTGTCTTTTACGTTTTTGTAAAACATATCAGAAGTTAGCAGATTCATTTATTTCCAAACAACTATCATTTTGACCACTAAAAGAGTTAGACAAAAATATTTTGGTATAAATCCTTCCTCTACTTCTGCTTGTCAACTGCGGAAACAGTTTATTCAGTATGGAACTTACGTTACAACAGTTTTACTAACGCTACCACATGTTTTTCAAACTTTCCCAAACAACTGCCGTTTTGACCATTTCGCAACATTTTACAGAAAAAAATGTCTGCTATATAAAATCTTCCCCTTCTTGTCTGCTTTTCAAGTACGAAGTCGGACTTCAAATCGGGGCTACCGATCTGTAACAAGAGCTATTTTCGTAACCCATTGCTGTCTTTTACGTTTTTGTAAAACATATCAGAAGTTAGCAGATTCATTTATTTCCAAACAACTATCATTTTGACCACTAAAAGAGTTAGACAAAAATATTTTGGTATAAATCCTTCCTCTACTTCTGCTTGTCAACTGCGGAAACAGTTTATTCAGTATGGAACTTACGTTACAACTGTTTTACTAACGCTACCACATGTTTTTCAAACTTTCCCAAACAACTGCCGTTTTGAACATTTCGCAACATTTTACAGAAAAAAATGTCTGCTATATAAAATCTTCCCCTTCTTGTCTGCTTTTCAAGTACGTAGTCGGACTTCAAATCGGGGCTACCGATCTGTAACAAGAGCTATTTTCGTAACCCATTGCTGTCTTTTACGTTTTTGTAAAACATGTCAGAAGTTAGCAGATTCATTTATTTCCAAACAACTATCATTTTGACCACTAAAAGAGTTAGACAAAAATGTTTTGGATTAAATCCTTCCTCTACTTCTGCTTGTCAACTGCGGAAACAGTTTATTCAGTATGGAACTTACGTTACAACAGTTTTACTAACGCTACCACATGTTTTTCAAACTTTCCCAAACAACTGCCGTTTTGACCATTTCGCAACATTTTACAGAAAAAAATGTCTGCTATACAAAATCTTCCCCTTCTTGTCTGCTTTTCAAGTACGTAGTCAGACTTCAAATCGGGGCTACCGATCTGTAACAAGAGCTATTTTCGTAACCCATTGCTGTCTTTTACATTTTTGTAAAACATATCAGAAGTTAGCAGATTCATTTATTTCCAAACAACTATCATTTTGACCACTAAAAGAGTTAGACAAAAATATTTTGGTATAAATCCTTCCTCTACTTCTGCTTGTCAACTGCGGAAACAGTTTATTCAGTATGGAACTTACGTTACAACAGTTTTACTAACGCTACCACATGTTTTTCAAACTTTCCCAAACAACTGCCGTTTTGAACATTTCGCAACATTTTACAGAAAAAAATGTCTGCTATATAAAATCTTCCCCTTCTTGTCTGCTTTTCAAGTACGTAGTCGGACTTCAAATCGGGGCTACCGATCTGTAACAAGAGCTATTTTCGTAACCCATTGCTGTCTTTTACGTTTTTGTAAAACATATCAGAAGTTAGCAGATTCATTTATTTCCAAACAACTATCATTTTGACCACTAAAAGAGTTAGACAAAAATATTTTGGTATAAATCCTTCCTCTACTTCTGCTTGTCAACTGCGGAAACAGTTTATTCAGTATGGAACTTACGTTACAACAGTTTTACTAACGCTACCACATGTTTTTCAAACTTTCCCAAACAACTGCCGTTTTGACCATTTCGCAACATTTTACAGAAAAAAATGTCTGCTATATAAAATCTTCCCCTTCTTGTCTGCTTTTCAAGTACGAAGTCGGACTTCAAATCGGGGCTACCGATCTGTAACAAGAGCTATTTTCGTAACCCATTGCTGTCTTTTACGTTTTTGTAAAACATATCAGAAGTTAGCAGATTCATTTATTTCCAAACAACTATCATTTTGACCACTAAATGAGTTAGACAAAAATATTTTGGTATAAATCCTTCCTCTACTTCTGCTTGTCAACTGCGGAAACAGTTTATTCAGTATGGAACTTACGTTACAACAGTTTTACTAACGCTACCACATGTTTTTCAAACTTTCCCAAACAACTGCTGTTTTGAACATTTCGCAACATTTTACAGAAAAAAATGTCTGCTATATAAAATCTTCCCCTTCTTGTCTGCTTTTCAAGTACGTAGTCGGACTTCAAATCGGGGCTACCGATCTGTAACAAGAGCTATTTTCGTAACCCATTGCTGTCTTTTACGTTTTTGTAAAACATATCAGAAGTTAGCAGATTCATTTATTTCCAAACAACTATCATTTTGACCACTAAAAGAGTTAGACAAAAATATTTTGGTATAAATCCTTCCTCTACTTCTGCTTGTCAACTGCGGAAACAGTTTATTCAGTATGGAACTTACGTTACAACAGTTTTACTAACGCTACCACATGTTTTTCAAACTTTCCCAAACAACTGCCGTTTTGACCATTTCGCAACATTTTACAGAAAAAAATGTCTGCTATATAAAATCTTCCCCTTCTTGTCTGCTTTTCAAGTACGAAGTCGGACTTCAAATCGGGGCTACCGATCTGTAACAAGAGCTATTTTCGTAACCCATTGCTGTCTTTTACGTTTTTGTAAAACATATCAGAAGTTAGCAGATTCATTTATTTCCAAACAACTATCATTTTGACCACTAAAAGAGTTAGACAAAAATATTTTGGTATAAATCCTTCCTCTACTTCTGCTTGTCAACTGCGGAAACAGTTTATTCAGTATGGAACTTACGTTACAACTGTTTTACTAACGCTACCACATGTTTTTCAAACTTTCCCAAACAACTGCCGTTTTGAACATTTCGCAACATTTTACAGAAAAAAATGTCTGCTATATAAAATCTTCCCCTTCTTGTCTGCTTTTCAAGTACGTAGTCGGACTTCAAATCGGGGCTACCGATCTGTAACAAGAGCTATTTTCGTAACCCATTGCTGTCTTTTACGTTTTTGTAAAACATGTCAGAAGTTAGCAGATTCATTTATTTCCAAACAACTATCATTTTGACCACTAAAAGAGTTAGACAAAAATGTTTTGGATTAAATCCTTCCTCTACTTCTGCTTGTCAAATGCGGAAACAGTTTGTTCAGTATGGAACTTACGTTACAACAGTTTTACTAACGCTACCAAAAGTTTTTCAAACTTTCCCAAACAACTGCCGTTTTGACCATTTCGCAACATTTTACAGAAAAAAATGTCTGCTATATAAAATCTTCCCCTTCTTGTCTGCTTTTCAAGTACGAAGTCGGATTTCAAATCGGGGCTACCGATCTGTAACTAGAGCTATTTTCGTAACCCATTGCTGTCTTTTACGTTTTTGTAAAACATGTCAGAAGTTAGCAGATTCATTTATTTCCAAACAACTATCATTTTGACCACTAAAAGAGTTAGACAAAAATATTTTGGTATAAATCCTTCCTCTACTTCTGCTTGTCAAATGCGGAAACAGTTTATTCAGTATGGAACTTACGTTACAACAGTTTTACTAACGCTACCACATGTTTTTCAAACTTTCCCAAACAACTGCCGTTTTGACCATTTCGCAACATTTTACAGAAAAAAATGTCTGCTATATAAAATCTTCCCCTTCTTGTCTGCTTTTCAAGTACGTAGTCGGACTTCAAATCGGGGCTACCGATCTGTAACAAGAGCTTTTTTCGTAACCCATTGCTGTCTTTTACGTTTTTGTAAAACATATCAGAAGTTAGCAGATTCATTTATTTCCAAACAACTATCATTTTGACCACTAAAAGAGTTAGACAAAAATATTTTGGTATAAATCCTTCCTCTACTTCTGCTTGTCAAATGCGGAAACAGTTTATTCAGTATGGAACTTACGTTACAACAGTTTTACTAACGCTACCACATGTTTTTCAAACTTTCCCAAACAACTGCCGTTTTGACCATTTCGCAACATTTTACAGAAAAAAATGTCTGCTATATAAAATCTTCCCCTTCTTGTCTGCTTTTCAAGTACGTAGTCGGACTTCAAATCGGGGCTACCGATCTGTAACAAGAGCTTTTTTCGTAACCCATTGCTGTCTTTTACGTTTTTGTAAAACATATCAGAAGTTAGCAGATTAATTTATTTCCAAACAACTATCATTTTGACCACTAAAAGAGTTAGACAGAAAAATATTGGATTAAATCCTTCCTCTCCTTCTGCTTGTCAAATGCGGAAACAGTTTATTCAGTATGGAACTTACGTTACAACAGTTTTACTAACGCTACCACATGTTTTTCAAACTTTCCCAAACAACTGCCGTTTTGACCATTTCGCAAACATTTTACAGAAAAAAATGTCTGCTATACAAAATCTTCCCCTTCTTGTCTGCTTTTCAAGTACGAATTCGGATTTGAAATCGGGGTTACCGATCTGTAACTAGAGCTATTTTCGTAAACCATTGCATGTCTTTTAGGTTTTTGTAAAACATGTCAGATGTTAGCAGATTCATTTATTTCCAAACAACTATCATTTTGACCACTAAACCAAAGAGTTAGACAAAAATATTTTGGATTAAATCCTTCCTCTACTTCTGCTTGTCAAATGCGGAAACAGTTTGTTCAGTATGGAACTTACGTTACAACAGTTTTACTAACGCTACCACATGTTTTTCAAACTTTCCCAAACAACTGCCGTTTTGACCATTTCGCAACATTTTACAGAAAAAAATGTCTGCTATATAAAATCTTCCCCTTCTTGTCTGCTTTTCAAGTACGAAGTCGGATTTCAAATCGGGGCTACCGATCTGTAACTAGAGCTATTTTCGTAACCCATTGCTGTCTTTTACGTTTTTGTAAAACATGTCAGAAGTTAGCAGATTCATTTATTTCCAAACAACTATCATTTTGACCACTAAAAGAGTGAGACAAAAATATATTGGATTAAATCCTTCCTCTCCTTCTGCTTGTCAAATGCGGAAACGGTTTATTCAGTATGGAACTTACGTTACAACAGTTTTACTAACGCTACCACATGTTTTTCAAACTTTCCCAAACAACTGCCGTTTTGACCATTTCGCAACATTTTACAGAAAAAAAATGTCTGCTATATAAAATCTTCCCCTTCTTGTCTGCTTTTCAAGTACGAAGTCGGACTTCAAATCGGGGCTACCGAACTGTAACAAGAGCTATTTTCGTAACCCATTGCTGTCTTTTACATTTTTGTAAAACATATCAGAAGTTAGCAGATTCATTTATTTCCAAACAACTATCATTTTGACCACTAAAAGAGTTAGACAAAAATATTGGATTAAATCCTTCCTCTACTTCTGCTTGTCAAATGCGGAAACAGTTTATTCAGTATGGAACTTACGTTACAACAGTTTTACTAACGCTACCACATGTTTTTCAAACTTTCCCAAACAACTGCCGTTTTGACCATTTCGCAACATTTTACAGAAAAAAATGTCTGCTATATAAAATCTTCCCCTTCTTGTCTGCTTTTCAAGTACGTAGTCGGACTTCCAATCGGGGCTACCGATCTGTAACAAGAGCTATTTTCGTAACCCATTGCTGTCTTTTACGTTTTTGTAAAACATATCAGAAGTTAGCAGATTCATTTATTTCCAAACAACTATCATTTTGACCACTAAAAGAGTTAGACAAAAATATTTTGGATTAAATCCTTCCTCTACTTCTGCTTGTCAAATGCGGAAACAGTTTATTCAGTATGGAACTTACGTTACAACAGTTTTACTAACGCTACCAAAAGTTTTTCAAACTTTCCCAAACAACTGCCGTTTTGACCATTTCGCAACATTTTACAGAAAAAAATGTCTGCTATATAAAATCTTCCCCTTCTTGTCTGCTTTTCAAGTACGAAGTCGGATTTCAAATCGGGGCTACCGATCTGTAACTAGAGCTATTATCGTAAACCATTGCATGTCTTTTAGGTTTTTGTAAAACATGTCAGAAGTTAGCAGATTCATTTATTTCCAAACAACTATCATTTTGACCACTAAACCAAAGAGTTAGACAAAAATATTTTGGATTAAATCCTTCCTCTACTTCTGCTTGTCAAATGCGGAAACAGTTTATTCAGTATGGAACTTACGTTACAACAGTTTTACTAACGCTACCACATGTTTTTCAAACTTTCCCAAACAACTGCCGTTTTGACCATTTCGCAGCATTTTACAGAAAAAAATGTCTGCTATACAAAATCTTCCCCTTCTTGTCTGCTTTTCAAGTACGAAGTCGGATTTCAAATCGGGGCTACCGATCTGTAACTAGAGCTATTTTCGTAAAACCATTGCATGTCTTTTAGGTTTTTGTAAAACATGTCAGATGTTAGCAGATTCATTTATTTCCAAACAACTATCATTTTGACCACTAAACCAAAGAGTTAGACAAAAATATTTTGGATTAAATCCTTCCTCTACTTCTGCTTGTCAAATGCGGAAACAGTTTGTTCAGTATGGAACTTACGTTACAACAGTTTTACTAACGCTACCACATGTTTTTCAAACTTTCCCAAACAACTGCCGTTTTGACCATTTCGCAACATTTTACAGAAAAAAAATGTCTGCTATATAAAATCTTCCCCTTCTTGTCTGCTTTTCAAGTACGAAGTCGGACTTCAAATCGGGGCTACCGAACTGTAACAAGAGCTATTTTCGTAACCCATTGCTGTCTTTTACGTTTTTGTAAAACATGTCAGAAGTTAGCAGATTCATTTATTTCCAAACAACTATCATTTTGACCACTAAAAGAGTTAGACAAAAATATTTTGGATTAAATCCTTCCTCTACTTCTGCTTGTCAAATGCGGAAACAGTTTGTTCAGTATGGAACTTACGTTACAACAGTTTTACTAACGCTACCAAAAGTTTTTCAAACTTTCCCAAACAACTGCCGTTTTGACCATTTCGCAACATTTTACAGAAAAAAATGTCTGCTATATAAAATCTTCCCCTTCTTGTCTGCTTTTCAAGTACGAAGTCGGATTTCAAATCGGGGCTACCGATCTGTAACTAGAGCTATTATCGTAAACCATTGCATGTATTTTAGGTTTTTGTAAAACATGTCAGAAGTTAGCAGATTCATTTATTTCCAAACAACTATCATTTTGACCACTAAACCAAAGAGTTAGACAAAAATATTTTGGATTAAATCCTTCCTCTACTTCTGCTTGTCAAATGCGGAAACAGTTTGTTCAGTATGGAACTTACGTTACAACAGTTTTACTAACGCTACCACATGTTTTTCAAACTTTCCCAAACAACTGCCGTTTTGACCATTTCGCAAACATTTTACAGAAAAAAATGTCTGCTATACAAAATCTTCCCCTTCTTGTCTGCTTTTCAAGTACGAAGTCGGATTTGAAATCGGGGTTACCGATCTGTAACAAGAGCTATTTTCGTAAACCATTGCATGTCTTTTAGGTTTTTGTAAAACATGTCAGATGTTAGCAGATTCATTTATTTCCAAACAACTATCATTTTGACCACTAAAAGAGTGAGACAAAAATATATTGGATTAAATCCTTCCTCTCCTTCTGCTTGTCAAATGCGGAAACAGTTTATTCAGTATGGAACTTACGTTACAACAGTTTT
The DNA here is from genome assembly GCF_045679555.1 of Salvelinus alpinus. Lineage (NCBI taxonomy): Eukaryota > Metazoa > Chordata > Actinopteri > Salmoniformes > Salmonidae > Salvelinus > Salvelinus alpinus. Next base: position 61,363,781 of record NC_092086.1, on the reverse strand, counting down.
ACTAACGCTACCACATGTTTTTCAAACTTTCCCAAACAACTGCCGTTTTGACCATTTCGCAACATTTTACAGAAAAAAATGTCTGCTATATAAAATCTTCCCCTTCTTGTCTGCTTTTCAAGTACGTAGTCGGACTTCAAATCGGGGCTACCGATCTGTAACAAGAGCTTTTTTCGTAACCCATTGCTGTCTTTTACGTTTTTGTAAAACATATCAGAAGTTAGCAGATTCATTTATTTCCAAACAACTATCATTTTGACCACTAAAAGAGTTAGACAGAAAAAGATTGGATTAAATCCTTCCTCTCCTTCTGCTTGTCAAATGCGGAAACAGTTTATTCAGTATGGAACTTACGTTACAACAGTTTTACTAACGCTACCACATGTTTTTCAAACTTTCCCAAACAACTGCCGTTTTGACCATTTCGCAAACATTTTACAGAAAAAAATGTCTGCTATACAAAATCTTCCCCTTCTTGTCTGCTTTTCAAGTACGAAGTCGGATTTGAAATCGGGGTTACCGATCTGTAACTAGAGCTATTTTCGTAAACCATTGCATGTCTTTTAGGTTTTTGTAAAACATGTCAGAAGTTAGCAGATTCATTTATTTCCAAACAACTATCATTTTGACCACTAAAAGAGTGAGACAAAAATATATTGGATTAAATCCTTCCTCTCCTTCTGCTTGTCAAATGCGGAAACAGTTTATTCAGTATGGAACTTACGTTACAACAGTTTTACTAACGCTACCACATGTTTTTCAAACTTTCCCAAACAACTGCCGTTTTGACCATTTCGCAACATTTTACAGAAAAAAATGTCTGCTATATAAAATCTTCCCCTTCTTGTCTGCTTTTCAAGTACGTAGTCGGACTTCAAATCGGGGCTACCGATCTGTAACAAGAGCTTTTTTCGTAACCCATTGCTGTCTTTTACGTTTTTGTAAAACATATCAGAAGTTAGCAGATTCATTTATTTCCAAACAACTATCATTTTGACCACTAAAAGAGTTAGACAGAAAAAGATTGGATTAAATCCTTCCTCTCCTTCTGCTTGTCAAATGCGGAAACAGTTTATTCAGTATGGAACTTACGTTACAACAGTTTTACTAACGCTACCACATGTTTTTCAAACTTTCCCAAACAACTGCCGTTTTGACCATTTCGCAAACATTTTACAGAAAAAAATGTCTGCTATACAAAATCTTCCCCTTCTTGTCTGCTTTTCAAGTACGAAGTCGGATTTGAAATCGGGGTTACCGATCTGTAACTAGAGCTATTTTCGTAAACCATTGCATGTCTTTTAGGTTTTTGTAAAACATGTCAGATGTTAGCAGATTCATTTATTTCCAAACAACTATCATTTTGACCACTAAACCAAAGAGTTAGACAAAAATATTTTGGGTTAAATCCTTCCTCTACTTCTGCTTGTCAAATGCGGAAACAGTTTGTTCAGTATGGAACTTACGTTACAACAGTTTTACTAACGCTACCACAAGTTTTTCATACTTTCCCAAACAACTGCCGTTTTGACCATTTCGCAACATTTTACAGAAAAAAATGTCTGCTATATAAAATCTTCCCCTTCTTGTCTGCTTTTCAAGTACGTAGTCGGACTTCAAATCGGGGCTACCGATCTGTAACAAGAGCTTTTTTCGTAACCCATTGCTGTCTTTTACGTTTTTGTAAAACATATCAGAAGTTAGCAGATTCATTTATTTCCAAACAACTATCATTTTGACCACTAAAAGAGTTAGACAGAAAAAGATTGGATTAAATCCTTCCTCTCCTTCTGCTTGTCAAATGCGGAAACAGTTTGTTCAGTATGGAACTTACGTTACAACAGTTTTACTAACGCTACCACATGTTTTTCAAACTTTCCCAAACAACTGCCGTTTTGACCATTTCGCAACATTTTACAGAAAAAAATGTCTGCTATATAAAATCTTCCCCTTCTTGTCTGCTTTTCAAGTACGTAGTCGGACTTCAAATCGGGGCTACCGATCTGTAACAAGAGCTTTTTTCGTAACCCATTGCTGTCTTTTACGTTTTTGTAAAACATATCAGAAGTTAGCAGATTCATTTATTTCCAAACAACTATCATTTTGACCACTAAAAGAGTTAGACAAAAATATTTTGGTATAAATCCTTCCTCTACTTCTGCTTGTCAAATGCGGAAACAGTTTATTCAGTATGGAACTTACGTTACAACAGTTTTACTAACGCTACCACATGTTTTTCAAACTTTCCCAAACAACTGCCGTTTTGACCATTTCGCAACATTTTACAGAAAAAAATGTCTGCTATACAAAATCTTCCCCTTCTTGTCTGCTTTTCAAGTACGAAGTCGGACTTCAAATCGGGGCTACCGAACTGTAACAAGAGCTATTTTCGTAACCCATTGCTGTCTTTTACATTTTTGTAAAACATATCAGAAGTTAGCAGATTCATTTATTTCCAAACAACTATCATTTTGACCACTAAAAGAGTTAGACAGAAATATATTGGATTAAATCCTTCCTCTCCTTCTGCTTGTCAAATGCGGAAACAGTTTATTCAGTATGGAACTTACGTTACAACAGTTTTACTAACGCTACCACATGTTTTTCAAACTTTCCCAAACAACTGCCGTTTTGACCATTTCGCAACATTTTACAGAAAAAAATGTCTGCTACATAAAATCTTCCCCTTCTTGTCTGCTTTTCAAGTACGTAGTCGGACTTCAAATCGGGGCTACCGATCTGTAACAAGAGCTTTTTTCGTAACCCATTGCTGTCTTTTACGTTTTTGTAAAACATATCAGAAGTTAGCAGATTCATTTATTTCCAAACAACTATCATTTTGACCACTAAAAGAGTTAGACAGAAAAAGATTGGATTAAATCCTTCCTCTCCTTCTGCTTGTCAAATGCGGAAACAGTTTATTCAGTATGGAACTTACGTTACAACAGTTTTACTAACGCTACCACATGTTTTTCAAACTTTCCCAAACAACTGCCGTTTTGACCATTTCGCAAACATTTTACAGAAAAAAATGTCTGCTATACAAAATCTTCCCCTTCTTGTCTGCTTTTCAAGTACGAAGTCGGATTTGAAATCGGGGTTACCGATCTGTAACTAGAGCTATTTTCGTAAACCATTGCATGTCTTTTAGGTTTTTGTAAAACATGTCAGATGTTAGCAGATTCATTTATTTCCAAACAACTATCATTTTGACCACTAAACCAAAGAGTTAGACAAAAAATATTTGGGTTAAATCCTTCCTCTCCTTCTGCTTGTCAAATGCGGAAACAGTTTATTCAGTATGGAACTTACGTTACAACAGTTTTACTAACGCTACCACATGTTTTTCAAACTTTCCCAAACAACTGCCGTTTTGACCATTTCGCAACATTTTACAGAAAAAAATGTCTGCTATATAAAATCTTCCCCTTCTTGTCTGCTTTTCAAGTACGAAGTCGGACAAATCGGGGCTACCGATCTGTAACAAGAGCTATTTTCGTAACCCATTGCTGTCTTTTACATTTTTCTAAAACATATCAGAAGTTAGCAGATTCATTTATTTCCAAACAACTATCATTTTGACCACTAAAAGAGTTAGACAAAAATATTTTGGTATAAATCCTTCCTCTACTTCTGCTTCTCAACTGCGGAAACAGTTTATTCAGTATGGAGCTTACGTTACAACAGTTTTACAAACGCTACTACATGTTTTTCAAACTTTCCCAAACAACTGCCGTTTTGACCATTTCGCAACATTTTACAGAAAAAAATGTCTGCTATATAAAATCTTCCCCTTCTTGTCTGCTTTTCAAGTACGTAGTCGGACTTCAAATCGGGGCTACCGATCTGTAACAAAAGCTATTTTCGTAACCCATTGCTGTCTTTTACATTTTTGTAAAACATATCAGAAGTTAGCAGATTCATTTATTTCCAAACAACTATCATTTTGACCACTAAAAGAGTTAGACAAAAATATTTTGGTATAAATCCTTCCTCTACTTCTGCTTCTCAACTGCGGAAACAGTTTATTCAGTATGGAACTTACGTTACAACAGTTCTACTAACGCTACCACATGTTTTTCAAACTTTCCCAAACAACTGCCGTTTTGACCATTTCGCAACATTTTACAGAAAAAAATGTCTGCTATATAAAATCTTCCCCTTCTTGTCTGCTTTTCAAGTACGTAGTCGGACTTCAAATCGGGGCTACCGATCTGTAACAAGAGCTATTTTCGTAACCCATTGCTGTCTTTTACGTTTTTGTAAAACATATCAGAAGTTAGCAGATTCATTTATTTCCAAACAACTATCATTTTGACCACTAAAAGAGTTAGACAGAAAAATATTGGATTAAATCCTTCCTCTCCTTCTGCTTGTCAAATGCGGAAACAGTTTATTCAGTATGGAACTTACGTTACAACAGTTTTACTAACGCTACCACATGTTTTTCAAACTTTCCCAAACAACTGCCGTTTTGACCATTTCGCAAACATTTTACAGAAAAAAATGTCTGCTATACAAAATCTTCCCCTTCTTGTCTGCTTTTCAAGTACGAAGTCGGATTTGAAATCGGGGCTACCGATCTGTAACTAGAGCTATTTTCGTAAACCATTGCATGTCTTTTAGGTTTTTGTAAAACATGTCAGATGTTAGCAGATTCATTTATTTCCAAACAACTATCATTTTGATCACTAAACCAAAGAGTTAGACAACAATATTTTGGATTAAATCCTTCCTCTACTTCTGCTTGTCAAATGCGGAAACAGTTTGTTCAGTATGGAACTTACGTTACAACAGTTTTACTAACGCTACCACAAGTTTTTCATACTTTCCCAAACAACTGCCGTTTTGACCATTTCGCAACATTTTACAGAAAAAAATGTCTGCTATATAAAATCTTCCCCTTCTTGTCTGCTTTTCAAGTACGAAGTCGGATTTCAAATCGGGGCTACCGATCTGTAACTAGAGCTATTTTCGTAACCCATTGCTGTCTTTTACGTTTTTGTAAAACATGTCAGAAGTTAGCAGATTCATTTATTTCCAAACAACTATCATTTTGACCACTAAAAGAGTTAGACAGAAAAATATTGGATTAAATCCTTCCTCTCCTTCTGCTTGTCAAATGCGGAAACAGTTTATTCAGTATGGAACTTACGTTACAACAGTTTTACTAACGCTACCACATGTTTTTCAAACTTTCCCAAACAACTGCCGTTTTGACCATTTCGCAAACATTTTACAGAAAAAAATGTCTGCTATACAAAATCTTCCCCTTCTTGTCTGCTTTTCAAGTACGAAGTCGGATTTGAAATCGGGGTTACCGATCTGTAACTAGAGCTATTTTCGTAACCCATTGCTGTCTTTTACGTTTTTGTAAAACATGTCAGAAGTTAGCAGATTCATTTATTTCCAAACAACTATCATTTTGACCACTAAAAGAGTTAGACAGAAATATATTGGATTAAATCCTTCCTCTCCTTCTGCTTGTCAAATGCGGAAACAGTTTATTCAGTATGGAACTTACGTTACAACAGTTTTACTAACGCTACCACATGTTTTTCAAACTTTCCCAAACAACTGCCGTTTTGACCATTTCGCAACATTTTACAGAAAAAAATGTCTGCTATATAAAATCTTCCCCTTCTTGTCTGCTTTTCAAGTACGAAGTCGGACTTCAAATCGGGGCTACCGATCTGTAACAAGAGCTATTTTCGTAACCCATTGCTGTCTTTTACGTTTTTGTAAAACATGTCAGAAGTTAGCAGATTCATTTATTTCCAAACAACTATCATTTTGACCACTAAAAGAGTTAGACAAAAATATTTTGGTATAAATCCTTCCTCTACTTCTGCTTGTCAAATGCGGAAACAGTTTATTCAGTATGGAACTTACGTTACAACAGTTTTACTAACGCTACCACATGTTTTTCAAACTTTCCCAAACAACTGCCGTTTTGACCATTTCGCAACATTTTACAGAAAAAAATGTCTGCTATATAAAATCTTCCCCTTCTTGTCTGCTTTTCAAGTACGTAGTTGGACTTCAAATCGGGGCTACCGATCTGTAACAAGAGCTTTTTTCGTAACCCATTGCTGTCTTTTACGTTTTTGTAAAACATATCAGAAGTTAGCAGATTCATTTATTTCCAAACAACTATCATTTTGACCACTAAAAGAGTTAGACAGAAAAAGATTGGATTAAATCCTTCCTCTCCTTCTGCTTGTCAAATGCGGAAACAGTTTATTCAGTATGGAACTTACGTTACAACAGTTTTACTAACGCTACCACATGTTTTTCAAACTTTCCCAAACAACTGCCGTTTTGACCATTTCGCAAACATTTTACAGAAAAAAATGTCTGCTATACAAAATCTTCCCCTTCTTGTCTGCTTTTCAAGTACGAAGTCGGATTTGAAATCGGGGTTACCGATCTGTAACTAGAGCTATTTTCGTAAACCATTGCATGTCTTTTAGGTTTTTGTAAAACATGTCAGATGTTAGCAGATTCATTTATTTCCAAACAACTATCATTTTGACCACTAAACCAAAGAGTTAGACAACAATATTTTGGATTAAATCCTTCCTCTACTTCTGCTTGTCAAATGCGGAAACAGTTTGTTCAGTATGGAACTTACGTTACAACAGTTTTACTAACGCTACCACAAGTTTTTCATACTTTCCCAAACAACTGCCGTTTTGACCATTTCGCAACATTTTACAGAAAAAAATGTCTGCTACATAAAATCTTCCCCTTCTTGTCTGCTTTTCAAGTACGAAGTCGGATTTCAAATCGGGGCTACCGATCTGTAACTAGAGCTATTTTCGTAACCCATTGCTGTCTTTTACGTTTTTGTAAAACATGTCAGAAGTTAGCAGATTCATTTATTTCCAAACAACTATCATTTTGACCACTAAAAGAGTTAGACAAAAATATTTTGGTATAAATCCTTCCTCTACTTCTGCTTCTCAACTGCGGAAACAGTTTATTCAGTATGGAACTTACGTTACAACAGTTTTACAAACGCTACCACATGTTTTTCAAACTTTCCCAAACAACTGCCGTTTTGACCATTTCGCAACATTTTACAGAAAAAAATGTCTGCTATATAAAATCTTCCCCTTCTTGTCTGCTTTTCAAGTACGTAGTCGGACTTCAAATCGGGGCTACCGAACTGTAACAAGAGCTATTTTCGTAACCCATTGCTGTCTTTTACATTTTTGTAAAACATATCAGAAGTTAGCAGATTCATTTATTTCCAAACAACTATCATTTTGACCACTAAAAGAGTTAGACAGAAAAAGATTGGATTAAATCCTTCCTCTCCTTCTGCTTGTCAAATGCGGAAACAGTTTATTCAGTATGGAACTTACGTTACAACAGTTTTACTAACGCTACCACATGTTTTTCAAACTTTCCCAAACAACTGCCATTTTGACCATTTCGCAAACATTTTACAGAAAAAAATGTCTGCTATACAAAATCTTCCCCTTCTTGTCTGCTTTTCAAGTACGAAGTCGGATTTGAAATCGGGGTTACCGATCTGTAACTAGAGCTATTTTCGTAAACCATTGCATGTCTTTTAGGTTTTTGTAAAACATGTCAGATGTTAGCAGATTCATTTATTTCCAAACAACTATCATTTTGACCACTAAACCAAAGAGTTAGACAAAAATATTTTGGGTTAAATCCTTCCTCTACTTCTGCTTGTCAAATGCGGAAACAGTTTGTTCAGTATGGAACTTACGTTACAACAGTTTTACTAACGCTACCACAAGTTTTTCATACTTTCCCAAACAACTGCCGTTTTGACCATTTCGCAACATTTTACAGAAAAAAATGTCTGCTACATAAAATCTTCCCCTTCTTGTCTGCTTTTCAAGTACGAAGTCGGATTTCAAATCGGGGCTACCGATCTGTAACTAGAGCTATTTTCGTAACCCATTGCTGTCTTTTACGTTTTTGTAAAACATGTCAGAAGTTAGCAGATTCATTTATTTCCAAACAACTATCATTTTGACCACTAAAAGAGTTAGACAAAAATATATTGGATTAAATCCTTCCTCTCCTTCTGCTTGTCAAATGCGGAAACAGTTTATTCAGTATGGAACTTACGTTACAACAGTTTTACTAACGCTACCACATGTTTTTCAAACTTTCCCAAACAACTGCCGTTTTGACCATTTCGCAACATTTTACAGAAAAAAAATGTCTGCTATATAAAATCTTCCCCTTCTTGTCTGCTTTTCAAGTACGAAGTCGGACTTCAAATCGGGGCTACCGAACTGTAACAAGAGCTATTTTCGTAACCCAATGCTGTCTTTTACATTTTTGTAAAACATATCAGAAGTTAGCAGATTCATTTATTTCCAAACAACTATCATTTTGACCACTAAAAGAGTTAGACAAAAATATTTTGGTATAAATCCTTCCTCTACTTCTGCTTGTCAAATGCGGAAACAGTTTATTCAGTATGGAACTTACGTTACAACAGTTTTACTAACGCTACCACATGTTTTTCAAACTTTCCCAAACAACTGCCGTTTTGACCATTTCGCAACATTTTACAGAAAAAAATGTCTGCTATACAAAATCTTCCCCTTCTTGTCTGCTTTTCAAGTACGAAGTCGGACTTCAAATCGGGGCTACCGAACTGTAACAAGAGCTATTTTCGTAACCCATTGCTGTCTTTTACATTTTTGTAAAACATATCAGAAGTTAGCAGATTCATATATTTCCAAACAACTATCATTTTGACCACTAAAAGAGTTAGACAGAAATATATTGGATTAAATCCTTCCTCTCCTTCTGCTTGTCAAATGCGGAAACAGTTTATTCAGTATGGAACTTACGTTACAACAGTTTTACTAACGCTACCACATGTTTTTCAAACTTTCCCAAACAACTGCCGTTTTGACCATTTCGCAACATTTTACAGAAAAAAATGTCTGCTATATAAAATCTTCCCCTTCTTGTCTGCTTTTCAAGTACGAAGTCGGACTTCAAATCGGGGCTACCGATCTGTAACAAGAGCTATTTTCGTAACCCATTGCTGTCTTTTACGTTTTTGTAAAACATGTCAGAAGTTAGCAGATTCATTTATTTCCAAACAACTATCATTTTGACCACTAAAAGAGTTAGACAAAAATATTTTGGTATAAATCCTTCCTCTACTTCTGCTTGTCAAATGCGGAAACAGTTTATTCAGTATGGAACTTACGTTACAACAGTTTTACTAACGCTACCACATGTTTTTCAAACTTTCCCAAACAACTGCCGTTTTGACCATTTCGCAACATTTTACAGAAAAAAATGTCTGCTATATAAAATCTTCCCCTTCTTGTCTGCTTTTCAAGTACGTAGTCGGACTTCAAATCGGGGCTACCGATCTGTAACAAGAGCTTTTTTCGTAACCCATTGCTGTCTTTTACGTTTTTGTAAAACATATCAGAAGTTAGCAGATTCATTTATTTCCAAACAACTATCATTTTGACCACTAAAAGAGTTAGACAGAAAAAGATTGGATTAAATCCTTCCTCTCCTTCTGCTTGTCAAATGCGGAAACAGTTTATTCAGTATGGAACTTACGTTATAACAGTTTTCCTAACGCTACCACATGTTTTTCAAACTTTCCCAAACAACTGCCGTTTTGACCATTTCGCAAACATTTTACAGAAAAAAATGTCTGCTATACAAAATCTTCCCCTTCTTGTCTGCTTTTCAAGTACGAAGTCGGACTTCAAATCGGGGCTACCGAACTGTAACAAGAGCTATTTTCGTAACCCATTGCTGTCTTTTACATTTTTGTAAAACATATCAGAAGTTAGCAGATTCATTTATTTCCAAACAACTATCATTTTGACCACTAAAAGAGTTAGACAGAAATATATTGGATTAAATCCTTCCTCTCCTTCTGCTTGTCAAATGTGGAAACAGTTTATTCAGTATGGAACTTACGTTACAACAGTTTTACTAACGCTACCACATGTTTTTCAAACTTTCCCAAACAACTGCCGTTTTGACCATTTCGCAACATTTTACAGAAAAAAATGTCTGCTATATAAAATCTTCCCCTTCTTGTCTGCTTTTCAAGTACGAAGTCGGATTTGAAATCGGGGCTACCGATCTGTAACTAGAGCTATTTTCGTAAACCATTGCATGTCTTTTAGGTTTTTGTAAAACATGTCAGATGTTAGCAGATTCATTTATTTCCAAACAACTATCATTTTGACCACTAAAAGAGTTAGACAAAAATATTTTGGTATAAATCCTTCCTCTACTTCTGCTTCTCAACTGCGGAAACAGTTTATTCAGTATGGAGCTTACGTTACAACAGTTTTACAAACGCTACTACATGTTTTTCAAACTTTCCCAAACAACTGCCGTTTTGACCATTTCGCAAACATTTTACAGAAAAAAATGTCTGCTATACAAAATCTTCCCCTTCTTGTCTGCTTTTCAAGTACGAAGTCGGATTTCAAATCGGGGCTACCGATCTGTAACTAGAGCTATTTTCGTAACCCATTGCTGTCTTTTACGTTTTTGTAAAACATGTCAGAAGTTAGCAGATTCATTTATTTCCAAACAACTATCATTTTGACCACTAAAAGAGTTAGACAGAAAAATATTGGATTAAATCCTTCCTCTCCTTCTGCTTGTCAAATGCGGAAACAGTTTATTCAGTATGGAACTTACGTTACAACAGTTTTACTAACGCTACCACATGTTTTTCAAACTTTCCCAAACAACTGCCGTTTTGACCATTTCGCAAACATTTTACAGAAAAAAATGTCTGCTATACAAAATCTTCCCCTTCTTGTCTGCTTTTCAAGTACGAAGTCGGATTTGAAATCGGGGTTACCGATCTGTAACTAGAGCTATTTTCGTAAACCATTGCATGTCTTTTAGGTTTTTGTAAAACATGTCAGATGTTAGCAGATTCATTTATTTCCAAACAACTATCATTTTGACCACTAAACCAAAGAGTTAGACAACAATATTTTGGATTAAATCCTTCCTCTACTTCTGCTTGTCAAATGCGGAAACAGTTTGTTCAGTATGGAACTTACGTTACAACAGTTTTACTAACGCTACCACAAGTTTTTCATACTTTCCCAAACAACTGCCGTTTTGACCATTTCGCAACATTTTACAGAAAAAAATGTCTGCTATATAAAATCTTCCCCTTCTTGTCTGCTTTTCAAGTACGAAGTCGGATTTCAAATCGGGGCTACCGATCTGTAACTAGAGCTATTTTCGTAACCCATTGCTGTCATTTTACGTTTTTGTAAAACATGTCAGAAGTTAGCAGATTCATTTATTTCCAAACAACTATCATTTTGACCACTAAAAGAGTTAGACAGAAAAATATTGGATTAAATCCTTCCTCTCCTTCTGCTTGTCAAATGCGGAAACAGTTTATTCAGTATGGAACTTACGTTACAACAGTTTTACTAACGCTACCACATGTTTTTCAAACTTTCCCCAACAACTGCCGTTTTGACCATTTCGCAAACATTTTACAGAAAAAAATGTCTGCTATACAAAATCTTCCCCTTCTTGTCTGCTTTTCAAGTACGAAGTCGGATTTGAAATCGGGGTTACCGATCTGTAACTAGAGCTATTTTCGTAAACCATTGCATGTCTTTTAGGTTTTTGTAAAACATGTCAGATGTTAGCAGATTCATTTATTTCCAAACAACTATCATTTTGACCACTAAACCAAAGAGTTAGACAACAATATTTTGGATTAAATCCTTCCTCTACTTCTGCTTGTCAAATGCGGAAACAGTTTGTTCAGTATGGAACTTACGTTACAACAGTTTTACTAACGCTACCACAAGTTTTTCAAACTTTCCCAAACAACTGCCGTTTTGACCATTTCGCAACATTTTACAGAAAAAAATGTCTGCTATATAAAATCTTCCCCTTCTTGTCTGCTTTTCAAGTACGAAGTCGGATTTCAAATCGGGGCTACCGATCTGTAACTAGAGCTTTTATCGTAAACCATTGCATGTCTTTTAGGTTTTTGTAAAACATGTCAGAAGTTAGCAGATTCATTTATTTCCAAACAACTATCATTTTGACCACTAAACCAAAGAGTTAGACAAAAATATTTTGGATTAAATCCTTCCTCTACTTCTGCTTGTCAAATGCGGAAACAGTTTGTTCAGTATGGAACTTACGTTACAACAGTTTTACTAACGCTACCACATGTTTTTCAAACTTTCCCAAACAACTGCCGTTTTGACCATTTCGCAACATTTTACAGAAAAAAAATGTCTGCTATATAAAATCTTCCCCTTCTTGTCTGCTTTTCAAGTACGAAGTCGGACTTCAAATCGGGGCTACCGAACTGTAACAAGAGCTATTTTCGTAACCCATTGCTGTCTTTTACATTTTTGTAAAACATATCAGAAGTTAGCAGATTCATTTATTTCCAAACAACTATCATTTTGACCACTAAAAGAGTTAGACAAAAATATTTTGGTATAAATCCTTCCTCTACTTCTGCTTGTCAAATGCGGAAACAGTTTATTCAGTATGGAACTTACGTTACAACAGTTTTACTAACGCTACCACATGTTTTTCAAACTTTCCCAAACAACTGCCGTTTTGACCATTTCGCAACATTTTACAGAAAAAAATGTCTGCTATATAAAATCTTCCCCTTCTTGTCTGCTTTTCAAGTACGTAGTCGGACTTCAAATCGGGGCTACCGATCTGTAACAAGAGCTTTTTTCGTAACCCATTGCTGTCTTTTACGTTTTTGTAAAACATATCAGAAGTTAGCAGATTCATTTATTTCCAAACAACTATCATTTTGACCACTAAAAGAGTTAGACAGAAAAATATTGGATTAAATCCTTCCTCTCCTTCTGCTTGTCAAATGCGGAAACAGTTTATTCAGTATGGAACTTACGTTACAACAGTTTTACTAACGCTACCACATGTTTTTCAAACTTTCCCAAACAACTGCCGTTTTGACCATTTCGCAACATTTTACAGAAAAAAAATGTCTGCTATATAAAATCTTCCCCTTCTTGTCTGCTTTTCAAGTACGAAGTCGGACTTCAAATCTGGGCTACCGAACTGTAACAAGAGCTATTTTCGTAACCCATTGCTGTCTTTTACATTTTTGTAAAACATATCAGAAGTTAGCAGATTCATTTATTTCCAAACAACTATCATTTTGACCACTAAAAGAGTTAGACAAAAATATTTTGGTATAAATCCTTCCTCTACTTCTGCTTGTCAAATGCGGAAACAGTTTATTCAGTATGGAACTTACGTTACAACAGTTTTACTAACGCTACCACATGTTTTTCAAACTTTCCCAAACAACTGCCGTTTTGACCATTTCGCAACATTTTACAGAAAAAAATGTCTGCTATATAAAATCTTCCCCTTCTTGTCTGCTTTTCAAGTACGTAGTCGGACTTCAAATCGGGGCTACCGATCTGTAACAAGAGCTTTTTTCGTAACCCATTGCTGTCTTTTATGTTTTTGTAAAACATATCAGAAGTTAGCAGATTCATTTATTTCCAAACAACTATCATTTTGACCACTAAAAGAGTTAGACAGAAAAATATTGGATTAAATCCTTCCTCTCCTTCTGCTTGTCAAATGCGGAAACAGTTTATTCAGTATGGAACTTACGTTACAACAGTTTTACTAACGCTACCACATGTTTTTCAAACTTTCCCAAACAACTGCCGTTTTGACCATTTCGCAAACATTTTACAGAAAAAAATGTCTGCTATACAAAATCTTCCCCTTCTTGTCTGCTTTTCAAGTACGAAGTCGGATTTGAAATCGGGGTTACCGATCTGTAACTAGAGCTATTTTCGTAAACCATTGCATGTCTTTTAGGTTTTTGTAAAACATATCAGAAGTTAGCAGATTCATTTATTTCCAAACAACTATCATTTTGACCACTAAAAGAGTGAGACAAAAATATATTGGATTAAATCCTTCCTCTCCTTCTGCTTGTCAAATGCGGAAACAGTTTGTTCAGTATGGAACTTACGTTACAACAGTTTTACTAACGCTACCACAAGTTTTTCATACTTTCCCAAACACCTGCCGTTTTGACCATTTCGCAACATTTTACAGAAAAAAATGTCTGCTATATAAAATCTTCCCCTTCTTGTCTGCTTTTCAAGTACGAAGTCGGATTTCAAATCGGGGCTACCGATCTGTAACTAGAGCTATTTTCGTAACCCATTGCTGTCTTTTACGTTTTTGTAAAACATGTCAGAAGTTAGCAGATTCATTTATTTCCAAACAACTATCATTTTGACCACTAAAAGAGTTAGACAAAAATATTTTGGTATAAATCCTTCCTCTACTTCTGCTTGTCAAATGCGGAAACAGTTTATTCAGTATGGAACTTACGTTACAACAGTTTTACTAACGCTACCACATGTTTTTCAAACTTTCCCAAACAACTGCCGTTTTGACCATGCCGCAACATTTTACAGAAAAAAATGTCTGCTATATAAAATCTTCCCCTTCTTGTCTGCTTTTCAAGTACGTAGTCGGACTTCAAATCGGGGCTACCGATCTGTAACAAGAGCTTTTTTCGTAACCCATTGCTGTCTTTTACGTTTTTGTAAAACATATCAGAAGTTAGCAGATTCATTTATTTCCAAACAACTATCATTTTGACCACTAAAAGAGTTAGACAGAAAAAGATTGGATTAAATCCTTCCTCTCCTTCTGCTTGTCAAATGCGGAAACAGTTTATTCAGTATGGAACTTACGTTACAACAGTTTTACTAACGCTACCACATGTTTTTCAAACTTTCCCCAACAACTGCCGTTTTGACCATTTCGCAAACATTTTACAGAAAAAAATGTCTGCTATACAAAATCTTCCCCTTCTTGTCTGCTTTTCAAGTACGAAGTCGGATTTGAAATCGGGGTTACCGATCTGTAACTAGAGCTATTTTCGTAAACCATTGCATGTCTTTTAGGTTTTTGTAAAACATGTCAGATGTTAGCAGATTCATTTATTTCCAAACAACTATCATTTTGACCACTAAAAGAGTTAGACAAAAATATTTTGGTATAAATCCTTCCTCTACTTCTGCTTGTCAAATGCGGAAACAGTTTATTCAGTATGGAACTTACGTTACAACAGTTTTACTAACGCTACCACATGTTTTTCAAACTTTCCCAAACAACTGCCGTTTTGACCATTTCGCAACATTTTACAGAAAAAAATGTCTGCTATATAAAATCTTCCCCTTCTTGTCTGCTTTTCAAGTACGTAGTCGGACTTCAAATCGGGGCTACCGATCTGTAACAAGAGCTTTTTTCGTAACCCATTGCTGTCTTTTACGTTTTTGTAAAACATATCAGAAGTTAGCAGATTCATTTATTTCCAAACAACTATCATTTTGACCACTAAAAGAGTTAGACAGAAAAATATTGGATTAAATCCTTCCTCTCCTTCTGCTTGTCAAATGCGGAAACAGTTTATTCAGTATGGAACTTACGTTACAACAGTTTTACTAACGCTACCACATGTTTTTCAAACTTTCCCAAACAACTGCCGTTTTGACCATTTCGCAACATTTTACAGAAAAAAAATGTCTGCTATATAAAATCTTCCCCTTCTTGTCTGCTTTTCAAGTACGAAGTCGGACTTCAAATCTGGGCTACCGAACTGTAACAAGAGCTATTTTCGTAACCCATTGCTGTCTTTTACATTTTTGTAAAACATATCAGAAGTTAGCAGATTCATTTATTTCCAAACAACTATCATTTTGACCACTAAAAGAGTTAGACAAAAATATTTTGGTATAAATCCTTCCTCTACTTCTGCTTGTCAAATGCGGAAACAGTTTATTCAGTATGGAACTTACGTTACAACAGTTTTACTAACGCTACCACATGTTTTTCAAACTTTCCCAAACAACTGCCGTTTTGACCATTTCGCAACATTTTACAGAAAAAAAATGTCTGCTATATAAAATCTTCCCCTTCTTGTCTGCTTTTCAAGTACGAAGTCGGATTTCAAATCGGGGCTACCGATCTGTAACTAGAGCTTTTATCGTAAACCATTGCATGTCTTTTAGGTTTTTGTAAAACATGTCAGAAGTTAGCAGATTCATTTATTTCCAAACAACTATCATTTTGACCACTAAACCAAAGAGTTAGACAAAAATATTTTGGATTAAATCCTTCCTCTACTTCTGCTTGTCAAATGCGGAAACAGTTTGTTCAGTATGGAACTTACGTTACAACAGTTTTACTAACGCTACCACATGTTTTTCAAACTTTCCCAAACAACTGCCGTTTTGACCATTTCGCAACATTTTACAGAAAAAAAATGTCTGCTATATAAAATCTTCCCCTTCTTGTCTGCTTTTCAAGTACGAAGTCGGACTTCAAATCGGGGCTACCGAACTGTAACAAGAGCTATTTTCGTAACCCATTGCTGTCTTTTACATATTTGTAAAACATATCAGAAGTTAGCAGATTCATTTATTTCCAAACAACTATCATTTTGACCACTAAAAGAGTTAGACAAAAATATTTTGGTATAAATCCTTCCTCTACTTCTGCTTGTCAAATGCGGAAACAGTTTATTCAGTATGGAACTTACGTTACAACAGTTTTACTAACGCTACCACATGTTTTTCAAACTTTCCCAAACAACTTCCGTTTTGACCATTTCGCAACATTTTACAGAAAAAAATGTCTGCTATATAAAATCTTCCCCTTCTTGTCTGCTTTTCAAGTACGTAGTCGGACTTCAAATCGGGGCTACCGATCTGTAACAAGAGCTTTTTTCGTAACCCATTGCTGTCTTTTATGTTTTTGTAAAACATATCAGAAGTTAGCAGATTCATTTATTTCCAAACAACTATCATTTTGACCACTAAAAGAGTTAGACAGAAAAATATTGGATTAAATCCTTCCTCTCCTTCTGCTTGTCAAATGCGGAAACAGTTTATTCAGTATGGAACTTACGTTACAACAGTTTTACTAACGCTACCACATGTTTTTCAAACTTTCCCCAACAACTGCCGTTTTGACCATTTCGCAAACATTTTACAGAAAAAAATGTCTGCTATACAAAATCTTCCCCTTCTTGTCTGCTTTTCAAGTACGAAGTCGGATTTGAAATCGGGGTTACCGATCTGTAACTAGAGCTATTTTCGTAAACCATTGCATGTCTTTTAGGTTTTTGTAAAACATGTCAGATGTTAGCAGATTCATTTTTTTCCAAACAACTATCATTTTGACCACTAAACCAAAGAGTTAGACAACAATATTTTGGATTAAATCCTTCCTCTACTTCTGCTTGTCAAATGCGGAAACAGTTTGTTCAGTATGGAACTTACGTTACAACAGTTTTACTAACGCTACCACAAGTTTTTCAAACTTTCCCAAACAACTGCCGTTTTGACCATTTCGCAACATTTTACAGAAAAAAATGTCTGCTATATAAAATCTTCCCCTTCTTGTCTGCTTTTCAAGTACGAAGTCGGATTTCAAATCGGGGCTACCGATCTGTAACTAGAGCTTTTATCGTAAACCATTGCATGTCTTTTAGGTTTTTGTAAAACATGTCAGAAGTTAGCAGATTCATTTATTTCCAAACAACTATCATTTTGACCACTAAACCAAAGAGTTAGACAAAAATATTTTGGATTAAATCCTTCCTCTACTTCTGCTTGTCAAATGCGGAAACAGTTTGTTCAGTATGGAACTTACGTTACAACAGTTTTACTAACGCTACCACATGTTTTTCAAACTTTCCCAAACAACTGCCGTTTTGACCATTTCGCAACATTTTACAGAAAAAAAATGTCTGCTATATAAAATCTTCCCCTTCTTGTCTGCTTTTCAAGTACGAAGTCGGACTTCAAATCGGGGCTACCGAACTGTAACAAGAGCTATTTTCGTAACCCATTGCTGTCTTTTACATTTTTGTAAAACATATCAGAAGTTAGCAGATTCATTTATTTCCAAACAACTATCATTTTGACCACTAAAAGAGTTAGACAAAAATATTTTGGTATAAATCCTTCCTCTACTTCTGCTTGTCAAATGCGGAAACAGTTTATTCAGTATGGAACTTACGTTACAACAGTTTTACTAACGCTACCACATGTTTTTCAAACTTTCCCAAACAACTGCCGTTTTGACCATTTCGCAACATTTTACAGAAAAAAATGTCTGCTATATAAAATCTTCCCCTTCTTGTCTGCTTTTCAAGTACGTAGTCGGACTTCAAATCGGGGCTACCGATCTGTAACAAGAGCTTTTTTCGTAACCCATTGCTGTCTTTTACGTTTTTGTAAAACATATCAGAAGTTAGCAGATTCATTTATTTCCAAACAACTATCATTTTGACCACTAAAAGAGTTAGACAGAAAAATATTGGATTAAATCCTTCCTCTCCTTCTGCTTGTCAAATGCGGAAACAGTTTATTCAGTATGGAACTTACGTTACAACAGTTTTACTAACGCTACCACATGTTTTTCAAACTTTCCCAAACAACTGCCGTTTTGACCATTTCGCAACATTTTACAGAAAAAAAATGTCTGCTATATAAAATCTTCCCCTTCTTGTCTGCTTTTCAAGTACGAAGTCGGACTTCAAATCTGGGCTACCGAACTGTAACAAGAGCTATTTTCGTAACCCATTGCTGTCTTTTACATTTTTGTAAAACATATCAGAAGTTAGCAGATTCATTTATTTCCAAACAACTATCATTTTGACCACTAAAAGAGTTAGACAAAAATATTTTGGTATAAATCCTTCCTCTACTTCTGCTTGTCAAATGCGGAAACAGTTTATTCAGTATGGAACTTACGTTACAACAGTTTTACTAACGCTACCACATGTTTTTCAAACTTTCCCAAACAACTGCCGTTTTGACCATTTCGCAACATTTTACAGAAAAAAATGTCTGCTATATAAAATCTTCCCCTTCTTGTCTGCTTTTCAAGTACGAAGTCGGATTTCAAATCGGGGCTACCGATCTGTAACTAGAGCTTTTATCGTAAACCATTGCATGTCTTTTAGGTTTTTGTAAAACATGTCAGAAGTTAGCAGATTCATTTATTTCCAAACAACTATCATTTTGACCACTAAACCAAAGAGTTAGACAAAAATATTTTGGATTAAATCCTTCCTCTACTTCTGCTTGTCAAATGCGGAAACAGTTTGTTCAGTATGGAACTTACGTTACAACAGTTTTACTAACGCTACCACATGTTTTTCAAACTTTCCCAAACAACTGCCGTTTTGACCATTTCGCAACATTTTACAGAAAAAAAATGTCTGCTATATAAAATCTTCCCCTTCTTGTCTGCTTTTCAAGTACGAAGTCGGACTTCAAATCGGGGCTACCGAACTGTAACAAGAGCTATTTTCGTAACCCATTGCTGTCTTTTACATTTTTGTAAAACATATCAGAAGTTAGCAGATTCATTTATTTCCAAACAACTATCATTTTGACCACTAAAAGAGTTAGACAAAAATATTTTGGTATAAATCCTTCCTCTACTTCTGCTTGTCAAATGCGGAAACAGTTTATTCAGTATGGAACTTACGTTACAACAGTTTTACTAACGCTACCACATGTTTTTCAAACTTTCCCAAACAACTGCCGTTTTGACCATTTCGCAACATTTTACAGAAACAAATGTCTGCTATATAAAATCTTCCCCTTCTTGTCTGCTTTTCAAGTACGTAGTCGGACTTCAAATCGGGGCTACCGATCTGTAACAAGAGCTTTTTTCGTAACCCATTGCTGTCTTTTACGTTTTTGTAAAACATATCAGAAGTTAGCAGATTCATTTATTTCCAAACAACTATCATTTTGACCACTAAAAGAGTTAGACAGAAAAATATTGGATTAAATCCTTCCTCTCCTTCTGCTTGTCAAATGCGGAAACAGTTTATTCAGTATGGAACTTACGTTACAACAGTTTTACTAACGCTACCACATGTTTTTCAAACTTTCCCAAACAACTGCCGTTTTGACCATTTCGCAAACATTTTACAGAAAAAAATGTCTGCTATACAAAATCTTCCCCTTCTTGTCTGCTTTTCAAGTACGAAGTCGGATTTGAAATCGGGGTTACCGATCTGTAACTAGAGCTATTTTCGTAAACCATTGCATGTCTTTTAGGTTTTTGTAAAACATATCAGAAGTTAGCAGATTCATTTATTTCCAAACAACTATCATTTTGACCACTAAAAGAGTGAGACAAAAATATATTGGATTAAATCCTTCCTCTCCTTCTGCTTGTCAAATGCGGAAACAGTTTGTTCAGTATGGAACTTACGTTACAACAGTTTTACTAACGCTACCACAAGTTTTTCATACTTTCCCAAACACCTGCCGTTTTGACCATTTCGCAACATTTTACAGAAAAAAATGTCTGCTATATAAAATCTTCCCCTTCTTGTCTGCTTTTCAAGTACGAAGTCGGATTTCAAATCGGGGCTACCGATCTGTAACTAGAGCTATTTTCGTAACCCATTGCTGTCTTTTACGTTTTTGTAAAACATGTCAGAAGTTAGCAGATTCATTTATTTCCAAACAACTATCATTTTGACCACTAAAAGAGTTAGACAAAAATATTTTGGTATAAATCCTTCCTCTACTTCTGCTTGTCAAATGCGGAAACAGTTTATTCAGTATGGAACTTACGTTACAACAGTTTTACTAACGCTACCACATGTTTTTCAAACTTTCCCAAACAACTGCCGTTTTGACCATGCCGCAACATTTTACAGAAAAAAATGTCTGCTATATAAAATCTTCCCCTTCTTGTCTGCTTTTCAAGTACGTAGTCGGACTTCAAATCGGGGCTACCGATCTGTAACAAGAGCTTTTTTCGTAACCCATTGCTGTCTTTTATGTTTTTGTAAAACATATCAGAAGTTAGCAGATTCATTTATTTCCAAACAACTATCATTTTGACCACTAAAAGAGTGAGACAAAAATATATTGGATTAAATCCTTCCTCTCCTTCTGCTTGTCAAATGCGGAAACAGTTTGTTCAGTATGGAACTTACGTTACAACAGTTTTACTAACGCTACCACAAGTTTTTCATACTTTCCCAAACACCTGCCGTTTTGACCATTTCGCAACATTTTACAGAAAAAAATGTCTGCTATATAAAATCTTCCCCTTCTTGTCTGCTTTTCAAGTACGAAGTCGGATTTCAAATCGGGGCTACCGATCTGTAACTAGAGCTATTTTCGTAACCCATTGCTGTCTTTTACGTTTTTGTAAAACATGTCAGAAGTTAGCAGATTCATTTATTTCCAAACAACTATCATTTTGACCACTAAAAGAGTTAGACAAAAATATTTTGGTATAAATCCTTCCTCTACTTCTGCTTGTCAAATGCGGAAACAGTTTATTCAGTATGGAACTTACGTTACAACAGTTTTACTAACGCTACCACATGTTTTTCAAACTTTCCCAAACAACTGCCGTTTTGACCATGCCGCAACATTTTACAGAAAAAAATGTCTGCTATATAAAATCTTCCCCTTCTTGTCTGCTTTTCAAGTACGTAGTCGGACTTCAAATCGGGGCTACCGATCTGTAACAAGAGCTTTTTTCGTAACCCATTGCTGTCTTTTACGTTTTTGTAAAACATATCAGAAGTTAGCAGATTCATTTATTTCCAAACAACTATCATTTTGACCACTAAAAGAGTTAGACAGAAAAAGATTGGATTAAATCCTTCCTCTCCTTCTGCTTGTCAAATGCGGAAACAGTTTATTCAGTATGGAACTTACGTTACAACAGTTTTACTAACGCTACCACATGTTTTTCAAACTTTCCCAAACAACTGCCGTTTTGACCATTTCGCAAACATTTTACAGAAAAAAATGTCTGCTATAGAAAATCTTCCCCTTC
The DNA here is from genome assembly GCF_045679555.1 of Salvelinus alpinus. Classification (NCBI taxonomy): domain Eukaryota; kingdom Metazoa; phylum Chordata; class Actinopteri; order Salmoniformes; family Salmonidae; genus Salvelinus; species Salvelinus alpinus. The sequence continues at coordinate 61,341,875 of NC_092086.1, read as the reverse complement.
TTGTCTGCTTTTCAAGTACGAAGTCGGATTTGAAATCGAGGTTACCGATCTGTAACTAGAGCTATTTTCGTAAACCATTGCATGTCTTTTAGGTTTTTGTAAAACATGTCAGATGTTAGCAGATTCATTTATTTCCAAACAACTATCATTTTGACCACTAAACCAAAGAGTTAGACAAAAATATTTTGGGTTAAATCCTTCCTCTACTTCTGCTTGTCAAATGCGGAAACAGTTTGTTCAGTATGGAACTTACGTTACAACAGTTTTACTAACGCTACCACAAGTTTTTCATACTTTCCCAAACAACTGCCGTTTTGACCATTTCGCAACATTTTACAGAAAAAAATGTCTGCTACATAAAATCTTCCCCTTCTTGTCTGCTTTTCAAGTACGAAGTCGGATTTCAAATCGGGGCTACCGATCTGTAACTAGAGCTATTTTCGTAACCCATTGCTGTCTTTTACGTTTTTGTAAAACATGTCAGAAGTTAGCAGATTCATTTATTTCCAAACAACTATCATTTTGACCACTAAAAGAGTTAGACAAAAATATATTGGATTAAATCCTTCCTCTCCTTCTGCTTGTCAAATGCGGAAACAGTTTATTCAGTATGGAACTTACGTTACAACAGTTTTACTAACGCTACCACATGTTTTTCAAACTTTCCCAAACAACTGCCGTTTTGACCATTTCGCAACATTTTACAGAAAAAAATGTCTGCTATATAAAATCTTCCCCTTCTTGTCTGCTTTTCAAGTACGAAGTCGGACTTCAAATCGGGGCTACCGATCTGTAACAAGAGCTATTTTCGTAACCCATTGCTGTCTTTTACATTTTTCTAAAACATATCAGAAGTTAGCAGATTCATTTATTTCCAAACAACTATCATTTTGACCACTAAAAGAGTTAGACAAAAATATTTTGGTATAAATCCTTCCTCTACTTCTGCTTCTCAACTGCGGAAACAGTTTATTCAGTATGGAGCTTATGTTACAACAGTTTTACAAACGCTACTACATGTTTTTCAAACTTTCCCAAACAACTGCCGTTTTGACCATTTCGCAACATTTTACAGAAAAAAATGTCTGCTATATAAAATCTTCCCCTTCTTGTCTGCTTTTCAAGTACGTAGTCGGATTTCAAATCGGGGCTACCGAACTGTAACAAGAGCTATTTTCGTAACCCATTGCTGTCTTTTACATTTTTCTAAAACATATCAGAAGTTAGCAGATTCATTTATTTCCAAACAACTATCATTTTGACCACTAAAAGAGTTAGACAAAAATATTTTGGTATAAATCCTTCCTCTACTTCTGCTTCTCAACTGCGGAAACAGTTTATTCAGTATGGAACTTACGTTACAACAGTTTTACAAACGCTACTACATGTTTTTCAAACTTTCCCAAACAACTGCCGTTTTGACCATTTCGCAACATTTTACAGAAAAAAATGTCTGCTATATAAAATCTTCCCCTTCTTGTCTGCTTTTCAAGTACGTAGTCGGACTTCAAATCGGGGCTACCGAACTGTAACAAGAGCTATTTTCGTAACCCATTGCTGTCTTTTACATTTTTGTAAAACATATCAGAAGTTAGCAGATTCATTTATTTCCAAACAACTATCATTTTGACCACTAAAAGAGTTAGACAGAAATATATTGGATTAAATCCTTCCTCTCCTTCTGCTTGTCAAATGCGGAAACAGTTTATTCAGTATGGAACTTACGTTACAACAGTTTTACTAACGCTACCACATGTTTTTCAAACTTTCCCAAACAACTTCCGTTTTGACCATTTCGCAACATTTTACAGAAAAAAATGTCTGCTATATAAAATCTTCCCCTTCTTGTCTGCTTTTCAAGTACGAAGTCGGATTTCAAATCGGGGCTACCGATCTGTAACTAGAGCTATTTTCGTAAACCATTGCATGTCTTTTAGGTTTTTGTAAAACATGTCAGATGTTAGCAGATTCATTTATTTCCAAACAACTATCATTTTGACCACTAAAAGAGTTAGACAAAAATATTTTGGTATAAATCCTTCCTCTACTTCTGCTTGTCAACTGCGGAAACAGTTTATTCAGTATGGAACTTACGTTACAACAGTTTTACAAACGCTACTACATGTTTTTCAAACTTTCCCAAACAACTGCCGTTTTGACCATTTCGCAACATTTTACAGAAAAAAATGTCTGCTATATAAAATCTTCCCCTTCTTGTCTGCTTTTCAAGTACGTAGTCGGACTTCAAATCGGGGCTACCGATCTGTAACTAGAGCTATTTTCGTAAACCATTGCATGTCTTTTAGGTTTTTGTAAAACATGTCAGATGTTAGCAGATTCATTTTTTTCCAAACAACTATCATTTTGACCACTAAAAGAGTTAGACAAAAATATTTTGGTATAAATCCTTCCTCTACTTCTGCTTCTCAACTGCGGAAACAGTTTATTCAGTATGGAACTTACGTTACAACAGTTTTACAAACGCTACTACATGTTTTTCAAACTTTCCCAAACAACTGCCGTTTTGACCATTTCGCAACATTTTACAGAAAAAAATGTCTGCTATATAAAATCTTCCCCTTCTTGTCTGCTTTTCAAGTACGTAGTCGGACTTCAAATCGGGGCTACCGAACTGTAACAAGAGCTATTTTCGTAACCCATTGCTGTCTTTTACATTTTTGTAAAACATATCAGAAGTTAGCAGATTCATTTATTTCCAAACAACTATCATTTTGACCACTAAAAGAGTTAGACAGAAATATATTGGATTAAATCCTTCCTCTCCTTCTGCTTGTCAAATGCGGAAACAGTTTATTCAGTATGGAACTTACGTTACAACAGTTTTACTAACGCTACCACATGTTTTACAAACTTTCCCAAACAACTGCCGTTTTGACCATTTCGCAACATTTTACAGAAAAAAATGTCTGCTATATAAAATCTTCCCCTTCTTGTCTGCTTTTCAAGTACGAAGTCGGATTTGAAATCGGGGCTACCGATCTGTAACTAGAGCTATTTTCGTAAACCATTGCATGTCTTTTAGGTTTTTGTAAAACATGTCAGATGTTAGCAGATTCATTTATTTCGAAACAACTATCATTTTGACCACTAAAAGAGTTAGACAAAAATATTTTGGTATAAATCCTTCCTCTACTTCTGCTTCTCAACTGCGGAAACAGTTTATTCAGTATGGAACTTACGTTACAACAGTTTTACAAACGCTACTACATGTTTTTCAAACTTTCCCAAACAACTGCCGTTTTGACCATTTCGCAACATTTTACAGAAAAAAATGTCTGCTATATAAAATCTTCCCCTTCTTGTCTGCTTTTCAAGTACGTAGTCGGACTTCAAATCGGGGCTACCGAACTGTAACAAGAGCTATTTTCGTAACCCATTGCTGTCTTTTACATTTTTGTAAAACATATCAGAAGTTAGCAGATTCATTTATTTCCAAACAACTATCATTTTGACCACTAAAAGAGTTAGACAGAAATATATTGGATTAAATCCTTCCTCTCCTTCTGCTTGTCAAATGCGGAAACAGTTTATTCAGTATGGAACTTACGTTACAACAGTTTTACTAACGCTACCACATGTTTTACAAACTTTCCCAAACAACTGCCGTTTTGACCATTTCGCAACATTTTACAGAAAAAAATGTCTGCTATATAAAATCTTCCCCTTCTTGTCTGCTTTTCAAGTACGAAGTCGGATTTGAAATCGGGGCTACCGATCTGTAACTAGAGCTATTTTCGTAAACCATTGCATGTCTTTTAGGTTTTTGTAAAACATGTCAGATGTTAGCAGATTCATTTATTTCCAAACAACTATCATTTTGACCACTAAAAGAGTTAGACAAAAATATTTTGGTATAAATCCTTCCTCTACTTCTGCTTCTCAACTGCGGAAACAGTTTATTCAGTATGGAGCTTACGTTACAACAGTTTTACAAACGCTACTACATGTTTTTCAAACTTTCCCAAACAACTGCCGTTTTGACCATTTCGCAACATTTTACAGAAAAAAATGTCTGCTATATAAAATCTTCCCCTTCTTGTCTGCTTTTCAAGTACGTAGTCGGACTTCAAATCGGGGCTACCGATCTGTAACAAGAGCTATTTTCGTAACCCATTGCTGTCTTTTACATTTTTGTAAAACATATCAGAAGTTAGCAGATTCATTTATTTCCAAACAACTATCATTTTGACCACTAAAAGAGTTAGACAAAAATATTTTGGTATAAATCCTTCCTCTACTTCTGCTTCTCAACTGCGGAAACAGTTTATTCAGTATGGAACTTACGTTACAACAGTTTTACAAACGCTACTACATGTTTTTCAAACTTTCCCAAACAACTGCCGTTTTGACCATTTCGCAACATTTTACAGAAAAAAATGTCTGCTATATAAAATCTTCCCCTTCTTGTCTGCTTTTCAAGTACGTAGTCGGACTTCAAATCGGGGCTACCGAACTGTAACAAGAGCTATTTTCGTAACCCATTGCTGTCTTTTACATTTTTGTAAAACATATCAGAAGTTAGCAGATTCATTTATTTCCAAACAACTATCATTTTGACCACTAAAAGAGTTAGACAGAAATATATTGGATTAAATCCTTCCTCTCCTTCTGCTTGTCAAATGCGGAAACAGTTTATTCAGTATGGAACTTACGTTACAACAGTTTTACTAACGCTACCACATGTTTTTCAAACTTTCCCAAACAACTGCCGTTTTGACCATTTCGCAACATTTTACAGAAAAAAATGTCTGCTATATAAAATCTTCCCCTTCTTGTCTGCTTTTCAAGTACGAAGTCGGATTTGAAATCGGGGCTACCGATCTGTAACTAGAGCTATTTTCGTAAACCATTGCATGTCTTTTAGGTTTTTGTAAAACATGTCAGATGTTAGCAGATTCATTTATTTCCAAACAACTATCATTTTGACCACTAAAAGAGTTAGACAAAAATATTTTGGTATAAATCCTTCCTCTACTTCTGCTTCTCAACTGCGGAAACAGTTTATTCAGTATGGAGCTTACGTTACAACAGTTTTACAAACGCTACTACATGTTTTTCAAACTTTCCCAAACAACTGCCGTTTTGACCATTTCGCAACATTTTACAGAAAAAAATGTCTGCTATATAAAATCTTCCCCTTCTTGTCTGCTTTTCAAGTACGTAGTCGGACTTCAAATCGGGGCTACCGATCTGTAACAAGAGCTATTTTCGTAACCCATTGCTGTCTTTTACATTTTTGTAAAACATATCAGAAGTTAGCAGATTCATTTATTTCCAAACAACTATCATTTTGACCACTAAAAGAGTTAGACAAAAATATTTTGGTATAAATCCTTCCTCTACTTCTGCTTCTCAACTGCGGAAACAGTTTATTCAGTATGGAACTTACGTTACAACAGTTTTACAAACGCTACTACATGTTTTTCAAACTTTCCCAAACAACTGCCGTTTTGACCATTTCGCAACATTTTACAGAAAAAAATGTCTGCTATATAAAATCTTCCCCTTCTTGTCTGCTTTTCAAGTACGTAGTCGGACTTCAAATCGGGGCTACCGAACTGTAACAAGAGCTATTTTCGTAACCCATTGCTGTCTTTTACATTTTTGTAAAACATATCAGAAGTTAGCAGATTCATTTATTTCCAAACAACTATCATTTTGACCACTAAAAGAGTTAGACAGAAATATATTGGATTAAATCCTTCCTCTCCTTCTGCTTGTCAAATGCGGAAACAGTTTATTCAGTATGGAACTTACGTTACAACAGTTTTACTAACGCTACCACATGTTTTACAAACTTTCCCAAACAACTGCCGTTTTGACCATTTCGCAACATTTTACAGAAAAAAATGTCTGCTATATAAAATCTTCCCCTTCTTGTCTGCTTTTCAAGTACGAAGTCGGATTTGAAATCGGGGCTACCGATCTGTAACTAGAGCTATTTTCGTAAACCATTGCATGTCTTTTAGGTTTTTGTAAAACATGTCAGATGTTAGCAGATTCATTTATTTCCAAACAACTATCATTTTGACCACTAAAAGAGTTAGACAAAAATATTTTGGTATAAATCCTTCCTCTACTTCTGCTTCTCAACTGCGGAAACAGTTTATTCAGTATGGAACTTACGTTACAACAGTTTTACAAACGCTACTACATGTTTTTCAAACTTTCCCAAACAACTGCCGTTTTGACCATTTCGCAACATTTTACAGAAAAAAATGTCTGCTATATAAAATCTTCCCCTTCTTGTCTGCTTTTCAAGTACGTAGTCGGACTTCAAATCGGGGCTACCGAACTGTAACAAGAGCTATTTTCGTAACCCATTGCTGTCTTTTACATTTTTGTAAAACATATCAGAAGTTAGCAGATTCATTTATTTCCAAACAACTATCATTTTGACCACTAAAAGAGTTAGACAGAAATATATTGGATTAAATCCTTCCTCTCCTTCTGCTTGTCAAATGCGGAAACAGTTTATTCAGTATGGAACTTACGTTACAACAGTTTTACTAACGCTACCACATGTTTTACAAACTTTCCCAAACAACTGCCGTTTTGACCATTTCGCAACATTTTACAGAAAAAAATGTCTGCTATATAAAATCTTCCCCTTCTTGTCTGCTTTTCAAGTACGAAGTCGGATTTGAAATCGGGGCTACCGATCTGTAACTAGAGCTATTTTCGTAAACCATTGCATGTCTTTTAGGTTTTTGTAAAACATGTCAGATGTTAGCAGATTCATTTATTTCCAAACAACTATCATTTTGACCACTAAAAGAGTTAGACAAAAATATTTTGGTATAAATCCTTCCTCTACTTCTGCTTCTCAACTGCGGAAACAGTTTATTCAGTATGGAGCTTACGTTACAACAGTTTTACAAACGCTACTACATGTTTTTCAAACTTTCCCAAACAACTGCCGTTTTGACCATTTCGCAACATTTTACAGAAAAAAATGTCTGCTATATAAAATCTTCCCCTTCTTGTCTGCTTTTCAAGTACGTAGTCGGACTTCAAATCGGGGCTACCGATCTGTAACAAGAGCTATTTTCGTAACCCATTGCTGTCTTTTACATTTTTGTAAAACATATCAGAAGTTAGCAGATTCATTTATTTCCAAACAACTATCATTTTGACCACTAAAAGAGTTAGACAAAAATATTTTGGTATAAATCCTTCCTCTACTTCTGCTTCTCAACTGCGGAAACAGTTTATTCAGTATGGAACTTACGTTACAACAGTTTTACTAACGCTACCACATGTTTTTCAAACTTTCCCAAACAACTGCCGTTTTGACCATTTCGCAACATTTTACAGAAAAAAATGTCTGCTATATAAAATCTTCCCCTTCTTGTCTGCTTTTCAAGTACGTAGTCGGACTTCAAATCGGGGCTACCGAACTGTAACAAGAGCTATTTTCGTAACCCATTGCTGTCTTTTACATTTTTGTAAAACATATCAGAAGTTAGCAGATTCATTTATTTCCAAACAACTATCATTTTGACCACTAAAAGAGTTAGACAAAAATATTTTGGTATAAATCCTTCCTCTACTTCTGCTTCTCAACTGCGGAAACAGTTTATTCAGTATGGAACTTACGTTACAACAGTTTTACAAACGCTACTACATGTTTTTCAAACTTTCCCAAACAACTGCCGTTTTGACCATTTCGCAACATTTTACAGAAAAAAATGTCTGCTATATAAAATCTTCCCCTTCTTGTCTGCTTTTCAAGTACGTAGTCGGACTTCAAATCGGGGCTACCGATCTGTAACAAGAGCTATTTTCGTAACCCATTGCTGTCTTTTACGTTTTTGTAAAACATATCAGAAGTTAGCAGATTCATTTATTTCCAAACAACTATCATTTTGACCACTAAAAGAGTTAGACAGAAAAATATTGGATTAAATCCTTCCTCTCCTTCTGCTTGTCAAATGCGGAAACAGTTTATTCAGTATGGAACTTACGTTACAACAGTTTTACTAACGCTACCACATGTTTTTCAAACTTTCCCAAACAACTGCCGTTTTGACCATTTCGCAAACATTTTACAGAAAAAAATGTCTGCTATACAAAATCTTCCCCTTCTTGTCTGCTTTTCAAGTACGAAGTCGGATTTGAAATCGGGGCTACCGATCTGTAACTAGAGCTATTTTCGTAAACCATTGCATGTCTTTTAGGTTTTTGTAAAACATGTCAGATGTTAGCAGATTCATTTATTTCCAAACAACTATCATTTTGACCACTAAACCAAAGAGTTAGACAAAAATATTTTGGATTAAATCCTTCCTCTACTTCTGCTTGTCAAATGCGGAAACAGTTTATTCAGTATGGAACTTACGTTACAACAGTTTTACTAACGCTACCACATGTTTTTCAAACTTTCCCAAACAACTGCCGTTTTGACCATTTCGCAACATTTTACAGAAAAAAATGTCTGCTATATAAAATCTTCCCCTTCTTGTCTGCTTTTCAAGTACGTAGTCGGACTTCAAATCGGGGCTACCGAACTGTAACAAGAGCTATTTTCGTAACCCATTGCTGTCTTTTACATTTTTGTAAAACATATCAGAAGTTAGCAGATTCATTTATTTCCAAACAACTATCATTTTGACCACTAAAAGAGTTAGACAGAAATATATTGGATTAAATCCTTCCTCTCCTTCTGCTTGTCAAATGCGGAAACAGTTTATTCAGTATGGAACTTACGTTACAACAGTTTTACTAACGCTACCACATGTTTTTCAAACTTTCCCAAACAACTGCCGTTTTGACCATTTCGCAACATTTTACAGAAAAAAATGTCTGCTATATAAAATCTTCCCCTTCTTGTCTGCTTTTCAAGTACGTAGTCGGACTTCAAATCGGGGCTACCGAACTGTAACAAGAGCTATTTTCGTAACCCATTGCTGTCTTTTACATTTTTGTAAAACATATCAGAAGTTAGCAGATTCATTTATTTCCAAACAACTATCATTTTGACCACTAAAAGAGTTAGACAGAAATATATTGGATTAAATCCTTCCTCTCCTTCTGCTTGTCAAATGCGGAAACAGTTTATTCAGTATGGAACTTACGTTACAACAGTTTTACTAACGCTACCACATGTTTTTCAAACTTTCCCAAACAACTGCCGTTTTGACCATTTCGCAACATTTTACAGAAAAAAATGTCTGCTATATAAAATCTTCCCCTTCTTGTCTGCTTTTCAAGTACGTAGTCGGACTTCAAATCGGGGCTACCGATCTGTAACAAGAGCTATTTTCGTAACCCATTGCTGTCTTTTACATTTTTGTAAAACATATCAGAAGTTAGCAGATTCATTTATTTCCAAACAACTATCATTTTGACCACTAAAAGAGTTAGACAAAAATATTTTGGATATAAATCCTTCCTCTCCTTCTGCTTGTCAAATGCGGAAACAGTTTATTCAGTATGGAACTTACGTTACAACAGTTTTACTAACGCTACCACATGTTTTTCAAACTTTCCCAAACAACTGCCGTTTTGACCATTTCGCAAACATTTTACAGAAAAAAATGTCTGCTATACAAAATCTTCCCCTTCTTGTCTGCTTTTCAAGTACGAAGTCGGATTTGAAATCGGGGCTACCGATCTGTAACTAGAGCTATTTTCGTAAACCATTGCATGTCTTTTAGGTTTTTGTAAAACATGTCAGATGTTAGCAGATTCATTTATTTCCAAACAACTATCATTTTGACCACTAAACCCAAGAGTTAGACAAAAATATTTTGGATTAAATCCTTCCTCTACTTCTGCTTGTCAAATGCGGAAACAGTTTGTTCAGTATGGAACTTACGTTACAACAGTTTTACTAACGCTACCACAAGTTTTTCATACTTTCCCAAACAACTGCCGTTTTGACCATTTCGCAACATTTTACAGAAAAAAATGTCTGCTATATAAAATCTTCCCCTTCTTGTCTGCTTTTCAAGTACGAAGTCGGATTTCAAATCGGGGCTACCGATCTGTAACTAGAGCTATTTTCGTAACCCATTGCTGTCTTTTACGTTTTTGTAAAACATGTCAGAAGTTAGCAGATTCATTTATTTCCAAACAACTATCATTTTGACCACTAAAAGAGTTAGACAGAAAAATATTGGATTAAATCCTTCCTCTCCTTCTGCTTGTCAAATGCGGAAACAGTTTATTCAGTATGGAACTTACGTTACAACAGTTTTACTAACGCTACCACATGTTTTTCAAACTTTCCCAAACAACTGCCGTTTTGACCATTTCGCAAACATTTTACAGAAAAAAATGTCTGCTATACAAAATCTTCCCCTTCTTGTCTGCTTTTCAAGTACGAAGTCGGATTTGAAATCGGGGTTACCGATCTGTAACTAGAGCTATTTTCGTAAACCATTGCATGTCTTTTAGGTTTTTGTAAAACATGTCAGATGTTAGCAGATTCATTTATTTCCAAACAACTATCATTTTGACCACTAAACCAAAGAGTTAGACAACAATATTTTGGATTAAATCCTTCCTCTACTTCTGCTTGTCAAATGCGGAAACAGTTTGTTCAGTATGGAACTTACGTTACAACAGTTTTACTAACGCTACCACAAGTTTTTCATACTTTCCCAAACAACTGCCGTTTTGACCATTTCGCAACATTTTACAGAAAAAAATGTCTGCTATATAAAATCTTCCCCTTCTTGTCTGCTTTTCAAGTACGAAGTCGGATTTCAAATCGGGGCTACCGATCTGTAACTAGAGCTATTTTCGTAACCCATTGCTGTCTTTTACGTTTTTGTAAAACATATCAGAAGTTAGCAGATTCATTTATTTCCAAACAACTATCATTTTGACCACTAAAAGAGTTAGACAGAAAAATATTGGATTAAATCCTTCCTCTCCTTCTGCTTGTCAAATGCGGAAACAGTTTATTCAGTATGGAACTTACGTTACAACAGTTTTACTAACGCTACCACATGTTTTTCAAACTTTCCCAAACAACTGCCGTTTTGACCATTTCGCAAACATTTTACAGAAAAAAATGTCTGCTATACAAAATCTTCCCCTTCTTGTCTGCTTTTCAAGTACGAAGTCGGATTTGAAATCGGGGTTACCGATCTGTAACTAGAGCTATTTTCGTAAACCATTGCATGTCTTTTAGGTTTTTGTAAAACATGTCAGATGTTAGCAGATTCATTTATTTCCAAACAACTATCATTTTGACCACTAAACCAAAGAGTTAGACAAAAATATTTTGGATTAAATCCTTCCTCTACTTCTGCTTGTCAAATGCGGAAACAGTTTATTCAGTATGGAACTTACGTTACAACAGTTTTACTAACGCTACCACATGTTTTTCAAACTTTCCCAAACAACTGCCGTTTTGACCATTTCGCAACATTTTACAGAAAAAAATGTCTGCTATATAAAATCTTCCCCTTCTTGTCTGCTTTTCAAGTACGTAGTCGGACTTCAAATCGGGGCTACCGAACTGTAACAAGAGCTATTTTCGTAACCCATTGCTGTCTTTTACATTTTTGTAAAACATATCAGAAGTTAGCAGATTCATTTATTTCCAAACAACTATCATTTTGACCACTAAAAGAGTTAGACAGAAATATATTGGATTAAATCCTTCCTCTCCTTCTGCTTGTCAAATGCGGAAACAGTTTATTCAGTATGGAACTTACGTTACAACAGTTTTACTAACGCTACCACATGTTTTTCAAACTTTCCCAAACAACTGCCGTTTTGACCATTTCGCAACATTTTACAGAAAAAAATGTCTGCTATATAAAATCTTCCCCTTCTTGTCTGCTTTTCAAGTACGTAGTCGGACTTCAAATCGGGGCTACCGAACTGTAACAAGAGCTATTTTCGTAACCCATTGCTGTCTTTTACATTTTTGTAAAACATATCAGAAGTTAGCAGATTCATTTATTTCCAAACAACTATCATTTTGACCACTAAAAGAGTTAGACAGAAATATATTGGATTAAATCCTTCCTCTCCTTCTGCTTGTCAAATGCGGAAACAGTTTATTCAGTATGGAACTTACGTTACAACAGTTTTACTAACGCTACCACATGTTTTTCAAACTTTCCCAAACAACTGCCGTTTTGACCATTTCGCAACATTTTACAGAAAAAAATGTCTGCTATATAAAATCTTCCCCTTCTTGTCTGCTTTTCAAGTACGTAGTCGGACTTCAAATCGGGGCTACCGATCTGTAACAAGAGCTATTTTCGTAACCCATTGCTGTCTTTTACATTTTTGTAAAACATATCAGAAGTTAGCAGATTCATTTATTTCCAAACAACTATCATTTTGACCACTAAAAGAGTTAGACAAAAATATTTTGGTATAAATCCTTCCTCTCCTTCTGCTTGTCAAATGCGGAAACAGTTTATTCAGTATGGAACTTACGTTACAACAGTTTTACTAACGCTACCACATGTTTTTCAAACTTTCCCAAACAACTGCCGTTTTGACCATTTCGCAAACATTTTACAGAAAAAAATGTCTGCTATACAAAATCTTCCCCTTCTTGTCTGCTTTTCAAGTACGAAGTCGGATTTGAAATCGGGGCTACCGATCTGTAACTAGAGCTATTTTCGTAAACCATTGCATGTCTTTTAGGTTTTTGTAAAACATGTCAGATGTTAGCAGATTCATTTATTTCCAAACAACTATCATTTTGACCACTAAACCCAAGAGTTAGACAAAAATATTTTGGATTAAATCCTTCCTCTACTTCTGCTTGTCAAATGCGGAAACAGTTTGTTCAGTATGGAACTTACATTACAACAGTTTTACTAACGCTACCACAAGTTTTTCATACTTTCCCAAACAACTGCCGTTTTGACCATTTCGCAACATTTTACAGAAAAAAATGTCTGCTATATAAAATCTTCCCCTTCTTGTCTGCTTTTCAAGTACGAAGTCGGATTTCAAATCGGGGCTACCGATCTGTAACTAGAGCTATTTTCGTAACCCATTGCTGTCTTTTACGTTTTTGTAAAACATGTCAGAAGTTAGCAGATTCATTTATTTCCAAACAACTATCATTTTGACCACTAAAAGAGTTAGACAGAAAAATATTGGATTAAATCCTTCCTCTCCTTCTGCTTGTCAAATGCGGAAACAGTTTATTCAGTATGGAACTTACGTTACAACAGTTTTACTAACGCTACCACATGTTTTTCAAACTTTCCCAAACAACTGCCGTTTTGACCATTTCGCAAACATTTTACAGAAAAAAATGTCTGCTATACAAAATCTTCCCCTTCTTGTCTGCTTTTCAAGTACGAAGTCGGATTTGAAATCGGGGTTACCGATCTGTAACTAGAGCTATTTTCGTAAACCATTGCATGTCTTTTAGGTTTTTGTAAAACATGTCAGATGTTAGCAGATTCATTTATTTCCAAACAACTATCATTTTGACCACTAAACCAAAGAGTTAGACAACAATATTTTGGATTAAATCCTTCCTCTACTTCTGCTTGTCAAATGCGGAAACAGTTTGTTCAGTATGGAACTTACGTTACAACAGTTTTACTAACGCTACCACAAGTTTTTCATACTTTC